>NC_090742.1:16619885-16624948 GCF_036898095.1 Palaemon carinicauda
TCCCACAACATTACACGCTTCATAAACCTACACGGAAGCCCCATTAGCAACAACATACATATCTAATATATATTCATACCCTAAAGGACAAAATACTGCGAAACACCAACGCCACAATAACCTTTATTGTAAAAACCCCATCTACAAATTTGAACTGCAATTCCTACATACTCCAAGCGAGTTTATTGAGTGGCCTGTTGCGAAAGACCTACGTATTGTCTTATATTCATGCAACATGCTTGTACCTGCGAATGTTTAATTTTGTACCGGTACAGAGACGCATCCCGGGATCTTTTTAAAGGTGAGGGGTGCACGAGGCCCTGGCGAATAGGAACACACTCGTTCTCTCCCCTCCACGAAGGGACCGACTTATTTTGGGACACGGAGCCCGTCTTGGCAATGTTCCAGGTCGTGATCTAAAAATCTCGTTAGATTAAGTCCCGTTTCCTATACCTGTGTATGGTAATGAGGAAGAGATGGAAGAGGCACGAGACGCTAAACGATGTCGGGTCGTTTTGTAAGATGGAGAAAAAACAAAAGGCTGTTTGATCTGGATGCAAAACTGATAGATGGAAAAATTGCTGTTTGATGAAGATGTGTAACTGGAAGATGGAAAATAAGGGTTGCTCGAATTGAATGAAATGTTACTAGACGAGGATAATAAATTGATGAGAGGAATAAAATAATGATGATGTTTCATGCAATGTAATGTAATGTGTAACTGGAAAATGGAAAAAGAAGTTACTTCAATTGGATGAAATGTTGCTAAATGAGGATAATAAATGGATGAGAGAAATAAATAAGAATGATTTTTCATGCAATGTAATGTAATGTGTAACTGGAAAATGGAAAAAGAAGTTATTTCAATTGGATGAAATGTTTCTATACGAGGATAATAAATGGATGAGAGAAGCAAACTTTATAGAAAAAAAAATATATGATGCGGATGTGAAACTGGAAGATGGAAAAAGAAATTACTTCAATTGGATGAAATGTTGCTAAACCAGGATAATAAAATGCTGAGAGAAATAATCTGATAAATGGAAAAATAATGTATGATGAAGATGTGTAACTGGAAGATGGAAAAAGAAGTTGCTCGCATTGGATGAAATGTTGCTAAACGAAAAAAATAAATCGATGAGGGAAATAACCCGTTAGATGGGAAAAGAATGTATTATTATTATTATTATTATTATTATTATTATTATTATTATTTGCTAAGCTACAACCCTAGATGGAAAAGCAGGATGCTATAAGCCCAGGGGTTCCAACATGAGGAAATAGCCCAGCGAATAAAAGGAAACAAGGGAAAATAAACTATTTTAAGAACAGTAACAACTTTAAAAATAATATTTCCTATATAAACTATAAAAACTTTACTGAAACAAAAATAAAAATTAGATAGAGTAGTGTACCCGAGTGTACCCTCAAGCAAGAGAACTCTAACCCAAGACAGTGGAAGACCATGGTACAGAGGGTATGATGAGGATGTGTAAATGGAAGATGGAGAAAAGTTTTATTTTCTTTTCAGAAGACACATAATTGAAAGACGAATAGAAATTGCTCAATGCAAGACGGAATTGAATGAGATAGAATATGTTCTCTCAAACGATTTCGTTTGATCATGGTTTTAAAAATCAATATAGTTTTCATGAATGGATATTTAGAATTTCTTAATTAACAGGGAAAATACAAATTTGAAATATTCAGCTTAATCTCATATCTATGGCAATGTAGAAATAGATATTAATTCTATCCAGGCTTATATCATCATATTTCTATTTCCTCTCCAATATAGATAGTATATGGATTGTACCACAGAAAAATATCACTTATCACTATGTTGTATAAGAGTTTTCTTGCTTGGGGTACACTCAGGCATTTTGTTCTATCTTAGTTTTCTTCTTCTTCTTTTTTTTTTGAATTGTTAAAGTTTATATGTGAAGGATCTAATTCAATATTATTACTGCTCTTGAAATATTATAATTTTGATTATTCATTCTTTTCTTGTAGTTTACCTATTTCCTTGTTTCCTTTCCTCACTGGGAAATTTTTCCTGTTGGAGCCCTTGGGCTTATAGCATCCGCTTTTCCAACTAGGGTTATAGCCTAGCTTGTAGTAATAATAATAACAACAACAACAACAACAACAATAGCAATGATAATACGTATCGTCCGAAAATAAGAATATTTTTGGACCGTCATCAATAAAGATATTTTATAGATCGCGCTCCCCCGGCCTCAGTCCTCATTAAGGCAGTTAATGGATCCTTTCTTAAAGATATCTTAGAGTTAGTACCCAAAAATAAATGGATAATGATCGACCCAAATAAAGATAATTTACGGAATGGTTCATAAATTGTGATAATGCATCCAAGCGGCCCACCCCGCTCCCCCCCCCCCCAAAAAAAAAAAAAAAAAAAAACATGAATCTGACTGTAAAACTGTTTATTTTATGTTAATGGACACCATAAAAAAGGTAAAAAAAATATTCTATTACAAACTTGGATTCAGACTACATATTCGACCCTGGTCAGTATAATATCCTGATCGTATTACAAAACGTATTTTAAATCATTCCTTACCATATAAATAAATAAAAACAATCGTATTACATACAAGAATTACAGGCACAAAATCAACTTTGATCCGGCCGTATTTCAAAACGTATTTCAATTAAGACCTTCCAATAAATATGTGAATTCTAAAAAATAAATAAATAAATAAATAAATAAATAAATAAATAAAATACATACACGAAGTTGACACACATTCAACTCTGATATGCAGCAATATAAATATCCCGGACGTATTTCAAAATTTTTAAACAAATTCCTTCCAGTAAATTCGTCCACTCGCATCATGCACTACCAAATGAAGACCTTCATGAAAATAAATTTTCTTACTCTTTCTTGGAAGACGTGAAAATAGATGTCGGAGGTAAATGTTGCCACTTTCTAACATTTCCCTTCCTTTAATTTCGTAAAAGGATGAGGCTCTATTTTCCTTCTTATATTTAAGAGAAATTGCATATATTTCTATCTTACATTTATCGAAAATTCGCTGTTGAAATGCATTTATATAAATTTTTATTGATATCTTTGTTATTTCCTTACTTCCTTTCCTCATTGGGCTATTTTTCCCTTAAGGAGCCCTTGGGGTTATAGCATCCTGATTTTCCAACTTGGTTAGTAATAATAATAATAATAATAATAATAATAATAATAAATATTGCTACTTACTGCTTCTCTTTTTTATATTGTTGTGAAGTTTAATACAAGATAGATTTTTTAAAGATTTTCTAAAACATATTTGTAAATAAAACTCTGTACAATTCAAAAATTAAATGTCTAAAAGACCAGTTTTTATAAAACATAATACTTACAGAGCTTTGAAATCCAAATTTCTAAAACAAAGGTTTCTATAAAACGAATTTATAAAAATTTGGAACATTTTAAAAAGCGAATTTCTAAAATAAAACATTATATAAACGCGCATTTATAAAACATCTAATCATTTCTAAAAAGTAATTTTTAAAAAATACCAAATTATATAAAAACGCGATTGTAAAAAATTAATCTGAACATTTCTAAAAAGAAAATATCTAAATTATCAGATTATATAAAACACATCTCTAAAAACAGCTAAACATTTCTAAGAAGTAAAACTTCTAATATACCACATTAATAAAAAAGAAAAAAAATCTAGAAATTTCTAAAATGCAAATTTCTACCACATCGTGCAATCCTTCAGTCTCCCTAAAACACGAGGAAGTGCGCCCAGCTGTTTATATCCAGGTTAAGGGACTGTCCATTTCAATTGTCATAACTTATTTTTTTCGAAAAAGAAGGAAACATCTTTTCACCGTCGGGAGCCTTTCTAATTATCATATATCATTCCAGACGACTACACACACACTCTCTCTCTCTCTCTCTCTCTCTCTCTCTCTCTCTCTCTCTCTCTCCTGTTGAGAGCGAAAATCTAATAGGTATGGATTCAGGAACTGATCTTCAATGACAATCATTTCAATCATCCTTCCTTCTAGCTATTTATAATCTCAAACCCCGCCTCCATTTCTCCCTATTTTCCATGTTGCCAGAGTATTATAAGTGTAAGTTTTATACGCTTTATATATATATATATATATATATATATGTATATATATATATATAGATATATATATATATATATTGTGTATCCCCAAGGGCAACAAAGCTGTACTAGTCAGCACACCCATACTAGATAGTTTTGTTGTGAGTGATCAGACAAAAGTCTTCCGCAATCACCAATCCACGGTGGTCAGAGGGGTGATGAAAACTGGCCAAACCCCAGAAATAAATAAAGATATGTCCGAGGCTTTTTCCGTGTATTGAACTAGAAACGGCTCAATTTGTTATTGTAGTTGCTGTTATTATATGTATATGTATGTGTGTGTATATATATATATATATATATATACTGTACAGTATATATATATATATATATATACTGTACAGTATATATATATATATATATACACATATATATACTGTACAGTATATATATATATATATATATACAGAGTTTATACCGGTATTATATATTGTATATATTATCATTTAGGGCATTCTGAATTACGTCACTATTAGCGCCAATGATTCCAAATATTTTCTTATATTATAAAAAAAAAACTCAGAGATACGAAACAAGCAATATGGATATAAATGGATGAGATATTTTTAAAAATATTTACGTATCAGGCACGATAACAAAAAAAGAAAAACATTACAATAAGAGAAACTTGATATAAAAAAAAAAAAACATAACCGTCTTTGTTTGCATACACTGACGAGAGGAACGAAATAGAAAATCACGCGTTTTTAAGATGTCTATTTTGCAAATATCTGATAATCCTAAAAAATAAAAAAAATAAAAAAAATGCAGCATTTTTCCTGCACAGCGTAACTTTAGATATCATTGGAACATAGTTTCCATTGCTAATGTCAGTAGCCATATATTTAAAATGAATGTTGTAATAATAATAATAATAATAATAATAATAATAATAATAATAATAATAATATC
>NC_090742.1:16635448-16650448 GCF_036898095.1 Palaemon carinicauda
ATTAACAATAAATCATTCTAAAATCAGTAACAACGTCAAAACAGATATGTCATATGTAAACTATAAAAAGATTTATGATCTCATGATCATGGAAGAAAAGAAACGACATCAAAGAACAAAGTGAATAAGACCAATCAACAAAGGAGAAGATCAAAGAGAAGACAATGGAAGATCAGAGAACAGACTCGTGGTGATCGATAAACGAGAATAGGGTATAATGGTGAAAGGAGATGAAAGAGAAATGGAGATTGAATCAAGAGAGGCAGTAGACATAGAAGAATAAAAATGAGAATCATTGCTGGGAGGAGAATAAGAAAATTGATAAGTAAGATAAGTTAGAGAACAGCGAATGAATCACGATAGAAAAGCGAGCAAGAAGACAATGAGAGAGAAGGTTAAGAAAAGTTGAAGAGGAAGAAATATAAAAAACGAGAGAACTACGAATCACGAGAGAAAACAGGGCAAGAAGATATTGAGAGAGAATGTTGAGAAAAGTTGAAGAGGTAGTAATATAGAAGAAACGAGAGAATTACGAATTACGAGAGAAAAGAGAGCCAAATGAGAATGAAAGAAAAGATTGAGAAAAGTTGAAGAGGAACAGATATAGAAGAAACGAAAGAGCTTTGGATTATGAAAGAAAAGAGCAGGAATATATTGAGAGAGAATGTTGAGAAAAGTTGAAGAGGAAGTAATATAGAAGAAACAAGAGAGCAACGAATTACGAGAGAAGAGAGCCAAAAGATAATGAGAGAGAAGATTGAGAATAGTTGAAGGGATAAAGATATAGAAGAAACGAACGAGCTAAGAATTATGAGAGAAAATAGAGGAAGAATCTAATGAGAGAAAAGATTGAGAAAAGTTGAAGAGGAAGAGATATAGAAGAAACGAAACAGCTATTAATTATGAGAGAAAAGAGAGCAAGAAGACAATGAGAGAGAAGAATGAGAGAAGTTGAAGAGACAGAGATATAGAGGAAACGAAAGAATTGCGATTTATGAGAGAAAAGAGAGCAAAACGATATTAAGAGATGACTGGGAAAAGTTGAAGTGGAAAATGTATATAAACGAGAGAGAGAGAGAGAGAGAGAGAGAGAGAGAGAGAGAGAGAGAGAGAGAGAGAGAGAGAGAGAGAGAGAGAGAAGGCGAATCAAAGGAAGCACACAAAAAGGTGATGTTTGATAAAGAAAAAACAAAGAGCGAGAGAGGAAGGAAGAAGATACAAATGGGTTAGTATCGGCCAGCACGTCACTTAGATCCAATACCTGCCAATATTCTACTCTCTCAGGTGAGGAGTTATTCCCATCAGGGTAAAAACCACACCGCAAGCAGACACACGCGCTTGCGAGCGCCCGCGCGTTCTCAGTGGCTTAGGAATATTCCTTTAATCACCCACACAGCCTCCAGTTCAGTAATCAAAGCAGACGCCGGTACAATGCGCCTCCATTTGCCTTATTGAATATTCCATCTTCCAGGATTTATGAGGAGATGGACCCGTTCGGTCGTTCCTTTGTGATTACCTGATCAGGATTGACTCGACGTTTTCTGGGTCTGCATTGAATCTTTTATATCCTAATCTCCAAGTTTTCTTTATGTTTTGCGGTTGGTGATCTAATCTATTTCCTTCACTTATATATATACACAAACACAAACATATATATACACATTTATATATGTATATATACATATCCCTTTCAGAGTTGTACCTTAACGTGCTGTTGTACTGGCTGATGTGGTAACGTCCTTGACTGGTGAACGCCAGACTGCAGTTCGAGTCCCGCTCAAACTCGTTGAGTTGCTTTGGTCGCTGCAATCTCACCATCCTTGTAAGCTAAGGATGGGAGGATTGTTGGAGCCTATAGGCCTATCTGCTGAGTCATCAGCAGCCACTGCCTGGCTCTCCTAGGTCCTAGCTTTGGTGGAGGGGGGCTTGGGCGCTGATCATATGTATATGTGGTCAGTCTCTAGGGCATTGTCCTGCTTGATAGGGCAATGTCACTGTCCCTTGCCTCAGTCATTCATGAACGGCATTTAAACCTTTAAACCTTTAGAGTTTTTTGAGTATCGTCATGATCAGCAAAGCTGTACTAGTTAGGGCCATCTATACTAGGTTGATTTATTGTGAGCGATAAGACTAAATCTTACACCATCACCAATCCGAAATAGCCAGCGTGGTGATGAAAATGGCCAAATCCCAACATCCTTTGTATATGTATATTGTATATATATATATATATATATATATATATATATATATATATATATATATATATATATATATATATATATACATATACACAGGTATATATATATTCATATATATATATATATATATATATATATATATAAATATATAATAATAATAATAATAATAGTAATAATAATAATAATAACCATCGCAACAAAAATTTAAGAAATAACACTCATACACAAAAATACACAAATATGAATTTGTATTAAGGGTAATAAGACTAATTGTATTCCAACTGAAATATTACATCCACCGGTATTCTACCTCAAATACGATAGCCAACCCCAACCTGAAATAAAAATGGGGGCTAGTATTTAATCCAACAATCTATGGTATGTGGTGGTAACACGTGGGTGTGGGTCATAGCCAGGGATATATGGGACAAGGAACCTCATTCTAAAAGACTTGCTGACAAAAACAAAAGAATAACAGCATCTTCTATATATGTGAGTAGGGTATAAAGTTATATATGTTAATAAATAAAAGAATGAATATATATACAGTATATATGTGTACATATATATATATATATATTTATATATATATATATATATATAAATATATATATATATATATTATAAATATATATTTATATATATATATATATATATATATATTTATATATATACTTTATATATATACACATAAATATAAATATATATACACACCGGTATATATATAAATATATAAACATAAATATATATATATATATGTGTGTGTGTGTATATATATATATATATATATATATATATATATATATATATATATATACACATAAACATATGTGTGTCTAAAAGTCACTGATCTGGAGGAAGGACCAGAAAAATGATATATTGACCAAACGCTCCTCTCACCGTTTTTCTGATCCTTCCTCCAGCTCAATGACAACAGCAAATATCTCATGTTACATCGATAGACCGTCAACATTTTATATATATATATATATATATATATATATATATATATATATATATATATATATATATATATATATATATATACACATTATATATATATATATATATATATATATATATATATATATATACATTAAAATACACAATTTTCCGTGTATTTATGATAAATAAAATAACCCACAATGTATGAAAAATGAAATTTATTTAGATTTCAAAGGGACCATCTCCTTTCCTCTTCAGAAGAGGAATAGAGATGGTTCCTTCGAAAGTTATATAAATTTAATTTTTCATTTATTGTGGGTTATTTTATTTATCATATATATATATATATATATATATATATATATACATATATATATAATGTATATAAGGCCTCTCTCTCTCTCTCTCTCTCTCTCTCTCTCTCTCTCTCTCTCTCTCTCTCTATCTCTCTCTCTCTCTCTCTCTCTCTCTCTCTCTATATATATATATATATATATATATATATATATGTGTGTGTGTGTGTATATAGTTTCAGACTAAATCATTTAACGTCAATTGATTTCAGCAGTGATTTCCATAACCAGTAGTCTGCTATCTGCAAGCGGGTAAGAGCTTAACAAAAAAAAAAAATAGTAAGGCTAAATAGCATTTATCAAAATACGAGGTTATAAAAAATACTATGGCCTGATATAAAATCTAACATATGCTATCATAGATATAGATGAGAAAGATTTGGTCAAGATTTTACGGACAATTTCTAATATTGACGGAGAAAATGAAAGTAATGAATATCATAGATGGTATTGACAAAGTATCGTGAGGAAAAAGGATAAAAAATAATGGAGAGATGAGGAAAACTTACGGAAAAATATAATGATACAGAAAAATATAATGATGGTGAAAAATATTGGAGTAAATATGTAAAAAAAAGAAAAACAGAAAAAAAGAGAAAAATAAAAGTATATAAGGATGTATCAATAAATTTGAGATTAGATGGTACTGAATACCAATTAAATTACAAAGTTATGCAAAAGATAACCTTTAAAAAAGGCACGGTATAGTTACATAGGAAAATTAAACTACTCCAAAAAGCGGGTAAATCTCTAAATGAGAAATCCAGACTTCACCTCGGATTTATCAGATAACATCTCGAAATTCATAACAAATAATTTCCTTTGCTTCAATTTGGCAAAAAAGAATTTCATGCAATACGTTTATGGAAAAGAAGTTGCCAGTTTATGTGCTGCCGACATATGGGGGTCGGGAGGGGGGGGGGGGGGTCATTCTCTATTCAGATTTATGCAGTTCGGACTGCAAACGGCACTGGACACTTTTGCACGTCTGATAAATATAGACTTTAAAATACTCTCCCTATCTCTCTCTTTCTCTTACACACACAAACTTGTATATGTATATATATATCTATATATTTATATATATACATATATATATATGTAATATATGTGAGTGTATATATATATATATATATATATATATATATATATATATATATATATATATATATATTCATATAAATATGTATATATAAAACATACAAACACATTTTATATATAGGCCTAATGGATATATACTGTATATACACACACACAAACACACACACATACATATATATATATATATATATATATATATATATATATATATATATATACATATATATATATATATATATATATATATATATATATATATATATATATATATAGAACACTTGAAGATATCTGTGCAGGAAGTACAGCAATCCTAAAACTACGTGAAGATAGTGAGAAAATTCCGATTGAGAAAGGAGTTAGACAGGGATACCCCATCTTTCCTAAATTATTCACAGCATGCCTATTAAGTTTTAAAACTTTAGATTGGGAATACCTTAACAACTTAAGGTGACAGTTCTGTTTAGTGAATCATGGGAGGAATTCCAAAAGATGATAGAAGACGTAATGTGAGACTGAAAATGAATATGAGTAAAACTAAGATAATGTTACTTTTTTCTAATAATAAGATATATTTCCTTTTTCGTTTCTCCATTTAGGCTTCTCCCTGTCCATTATCTATTTTTCTTTTTATAAAAAGGTGTCCATGATTTTATGATTGTTTCTTTCACGAAATTCTACAAGCATCACTCCACTGTCATTCCTTGCACCTACTCCAAATTTGCCTACTGCCAACTCTCCTCTCTTCTTTTGACCCCCTTTAGCACCGAAATTACCCAAAACAAATGTAAACCAAGTCATGTTTTTTTCATAGATATCCCCAGATCTTCATAAAAATTTTCTATTTCTTCCTTTGTATGGGATGATGTTGGAACATCTGTTTGAATGGCATTCAGTGTATACTTCTTAATTAATCCTACAATTCTATCACTCATACTACAACATTCTTCTAGGTTATCTGCAAGATTTTTAATAAGAAGAAAACCCACTCCATTTTCTTTATTCCTTTCATATCCTCTGAAGCAAAATATTTGGCCCTCTTTTAACTCTATATAAGATTCCTCAGATCTTGTAATTTCATTAAATCCTATTATATCCCAATTTATTTCTTTAAGCTCTTCTATTAACACATTAAGACCTTCTCCCCCTAAACAGGGTCCTGACGTTGTCTGTTGCAAGGCTTGGCAAGAAGCTACTCACATGGATGATTATTCTAACATCTTTTACCCTAAACGCTTGATGAAGGTCTAATCACGTTGGGAAGTGAAATGTGCCAAAAAAAAAAAAAAAAAAAAAAAAAAATCGTCAAACAAGGAAAAAAAAAAAGTTATATGAGGACGAAAAAGGAAATGTTAAAATGGGAATTTTGTGAAAGGAAAAAAAAGTGGGTGTGTATCTGGGACGTCAACTTAGTTAATGGCGAGTTAAAATTCTTAATGAGAAAATGAAGGCAACCGGAAACTTGCAAAAAGTGGAATGTTGCTTATTAGGTTGACGAGCTTTTGCCGGTGATTTGCGCTCGGATATATATTCAGTTTTATATACGTCAGCGCCGCTTCTTGAGATCATTTCGTTTGATTTACCTTTGGCGTTTCTTAGCTAGAATACTTTTCTAAGATGGTTGACTGATTCTTTGCTAAGTTTTAAGAAACAAAACTGAAAAATGGTTTATTTGATTACAGCTTAGGTGAAGTTATGCAAATATCTGACACTCAGCACGATTTTACTCTATCCCCCCCAAACAAACAAAAATTGAAGCATATTTGTTGTTAGTCTTGAGGTTGTACAATAACTAAGGCCTCTTGTTATAGTTATACCTTGTGATGAACGAGAGAGAGAGAGAGAGAGAGAGAGAGAGAGAGAGAGAGAGAGAGAGAGAGAGAGAGAGATTAGAGTCATGTGGACTATAAAATACATTTCAAACAAAATACCTGATAACGACTTAGATATTCATTGAAAGTACTGATTATATCTCGACTTAACAGAATTTAATTCACAATATTGTACACGATAACGAATATACCAGATAATGGTTCATTACTTACATACGAAACTCAATCGAAATTAACTAGCGTAAAGTAAAAGAAAAAAAAAAAAGAGGAAAAAACTTATAACATTTATTACTATCTCAAGCATTTAAGAGAGCAGGATATCATTAGTATATGGAAACGTCTCTACCTAGGGATCATGTCAGACTGGGGTTCGAGACCGCTCAAACTCGATAGTTTCCTGTAGTGTCTGCAACCTCACCATCCTTCTTAGCCAAGGAGGAAGTAGGTTGGTCAGGGCACTAGCCACCCGTTGAGATACTACCGCTAGAGAGTTATGGAGTCCTTTGTCTGGCCAGACAGTAATACATTGGATCCCTCTCTCTGTTTACGGTTCATTTTTCCTTTGCCTACACACACACTGAATAGTCTGGCCTATTCTTTACATACTCTCCTCTGTCCTCATACGCCTGACAACACTGAGATTACCAAGCAATTCTTCTTCGCCCTATGGGTTACTGCACTGTAATTGTTCAGTGGCCACTTTCCTCTTGCTAAGGGTAGAAGGGACTCTTTAGCTATGGTAAGCAACTCTTCTAGGAGAGCACTCCAAAAACCAAACCACTGTCTTGGATAGTGCCATAGCCTCTGTACCATGGTCTTCCACTGTCTTGGGTTAGAGCTCGCCTGCTTGAGGGTACACTCGGGCACACTAGTCTATCCTTTCCCTCTTATTTTGTTAAACTTTTTATAGTTTATATAGGAGATATTTATTTTAATGTTACTGTTCTTAAAATATTTTATTTTTCCTTGTTTCCTTTCCTCACTGGGCTATTTTCCCTGTTGGGGCCCTTTGGCTTATAGCATTCTGCTTTTCCAACTAGGGTTGTAGCTTAGCAATTGATAATATTAATAATAATGGGAGGTTCTGGGGGAGCCTTTTGGTCTACATGCTGAGTCATCAGTGGCCACTGCCTAGCCCTCCATAGTCATAGCTTGATGAAGAGGGGACTTGGCGCTGATCATACGTTTATATGGTCACTCTATAGGGCATTGTCCTGCTTAGGTTTTCTCACTATCCCTTGCCTCTGCAATTCACGAAAGACCTTTAAAAAGGCCTTTAAACCTTTAATGGCTACCCGCTAGTGTTCATATTACAAACAGAAACATAAAGGAAAACACTAATTAACAGTCGATGTGGATCATCTAATGACAACAGATGGTTTTCCTAATTCGCTACATTTCCCAAAATAAATAAATCAAACAAATATTCTTTTTACATCGTATAGAAACTTATTATATGAAAGCAGCAACAGTTACAATTGCAATGCGTACAAACACAATTATTATTATTATTATTATTATTATTATTATTAAGATTCAACCCTAGTTGGCAAAGCAAAATACTATAAGCCCAAGGAGCTCCAACAGGGAAAATAGCCCAGTGAAGAAAGGAAACAAGGGAAAATAAAATATTTCAAGAACAGTAACATTAAAATAAATATTTCCTAAACTATAAATACTTTAACAAAAAAGTTAACTACATTCACAGAACTCCTTTCTATCTCTTACTACTTACACAATATTTTTCACATTTTCATGATCCCTTTCTAGGCGTAAATAATTCTCAAGCAGCATCTTGAAAATTCATCCTTGAATTATTATGAATCGAACGTATTAATGATCCAAAAAAGTAATGAAGGCGACCAACCGCTTGGAAATTTTGCCGAAATGTTCGCCACAATAGAAAACCTCTCTCCGAGGGTTTCAAGTTCGAAGAAGATTCATTACCGAGAAAAGTAATATTCTTTCGACCCACAATACTGTTTCTCAGTCTCTCTGGAAAACAGCTTTAAGATGGAAAATAGAATAGAAGGAGCAGAGGAGTTAACAGCGTTTCTTTTAAGCGATCCTAAAACTATCACATTCTTAAGAAATGTTAGTATTTGAATAAAATGTTGATTGTATGGAGTGTACATTCAAGGCTTACTTCATTTAAAGGTTTAGAGGCTGCTCATGAATGGCAGAGGCAAGGATCAGTGACGTTGCCCTAACAAACAGAACAATGCCCTAGAGACTGACCATATATACATATGATCAGCGCCCAAGACCCCTCTCCAACCAAGATAGGATCAAGGAGGGCTAGGCAATGGCTGCTGATGACTCATCAGATAGACCTTAGGCTCCCCCAATCCCCCACATCTTTAGCTCACAAGGATGGCGAGGTTGCAGCGACCAAAGAAACTTTCGAGTTTGAGCGGGACTCGAACCCCAGTCTGGCGTTCACCAGTCATGGACGTTACCACATCGGTCACCACAACCAAGGTAAAAATACTGTGGACAAAAACTTTACCATTTATCTTCAGACTTTCGGGATAATAGACATGGTTTTACTCGCCAATTAAACTACTGAAAACGACCCTGCCTCACACTATATTGGACGGCCGTTCGAGCGCCAACCATGCCCGATAGTTTCTATACTCAATTTTTTTTTTTTTTTTTAATGAGGCGCATTTGCACAGACTCGCAGCGTTGCCCTTTTAGCTCGGAAAAGTTTCCTGCTATCTGATTGGTAAGAATTATCTTGTCCAACCAATCAGCGATCAGGTAACTTTTCCGAGCTAAAAGGGCACCCCTGCGAGTCGGTGCAAATCTGCCTCACTAACTATAGTAGTGTCTGTAACCTTGTGAACTAAGTCATTATCAGCCATTTTCTGGCTATCCCGGATCCTATCTTGCCTATCTTGGGTGTTCAATGAGGCTTGGGCGCTGATCATATATCATATGGTCGGTCTCTAGCATATTGTCCTGTACCTTACCTCTGGTACTCATGAGTGACCTTTAAACAAGAAATCTTAAAATATACTATTTTTTTTTTCAGATAATACAAATGGAGTTGGGAGCAAATTAATCTCCTCGCGCTATGAATAACTTATTGGTATACTGAATTATTACTAAGAAACTATTATCATTCTCTTGGCATCAAAGTAATCTTAGTTCAATACAGTACCTCAATTCTTATTGAATAAGATAAGATATGCGACTTTACTAATAAGCATCCTGAAACTTGTCAATTCTGCCCTTGAAAACTAATAGTCCTTTAAAATTAAGCACCCGTGCTGATATGTAGCCACCTCTATTTACACACGCTTAAATATCTATGGGAAAACAACACAGCAATTGGGAGATAAATAATTAAGACCACAAGAAAAATATTAAGACCGCAAAAATGATAAGATATGAATGAAGAACGGGAAAGGTAAAAAAAAAAAAAAATAAGACCACAATAAGCTGATATGAATAACAAACACAAATGGGAAGAATAAATAAAGACCTAAAATGGGAACATAAGAATTGATATCACAAATAGGAAGAATAAAAATAAGATCATAAGTGAGAAGAAAATAAAAAATTCTACGAACGAGGAATATAAGAATGAAGATCACAAATGAGAAGAGAGGAAATAAAACCCCAAATAGATAGAAATTTCAAGACCACAAGTGAGGAACAAATAATCAAGATCACAAATGGAAAGAACAAATAGACAAAAAAATGGGAAGAACAAATCTAGACAAATAATGGAAAGAACAAACCAAGACAAAAAATAATAAGAACAAATAAAGATAAAAAATGGGAAGAGCAAATCAAGACAAAAAAAAATGGGAAGAAAAATACAAGACAAAAAAATGGGAAGAAAAAATCAAGACAAAAAAACGGGAAGAACAATTCAAAATCACAAGTGAGAAGAAAACAGTCTACGAATAGGGAAGAAAAGAATTAACACAAATGGGAAGAGAGAAATTAAGACCTCAAATATGAAAAAAAAATCAAGACCACAAGTGAGAAAAAAATAATTATGAGCACAAATGGGAAGAACAGATCAAGACCAAAAACAGAAAGAAAAATCAAGACCTCAAGATAGAAGACAATAATCAAGTCTAGGAAAAAAGAGAGAAAAGAATTTAGACAACGAACGGGAAAAAACAAATCAAGACCTAAAATGGGATGAGCAAATAAAGATCTTAAATGGGAATAACAAATCAAGACTACAAATGGGAAGAAATGGAAGAATTATGGAATCGGTAAATCTACTAGCACAGATGAATACGACAACCTTTTTCAATTATTCGAAAGAATCCTCGAGGTCGATCTTGTTCTTATTTCTCTTCCTCCTGTTTTTGTTAAAGTTTATATAGTTTATATAGATGTTTATTTCAGTGGTGTTACTCTTCTTAAAATATTTTATTTCCTTGTTTCCTTTCCTCACAGGGCTATTTTCCCTGTTGGAGCCCCTGGGCTTATGGCATCCTGCTTCTCCAAATACGGTTGTTGCTTAGCAAGTAATAATAATAATAATAATAATAATAATAATAATAATAATAATAATAATAATAATACAAGCAAAATTCGAGCTGTTATTTTCCACAGTAAAATAATAAATTTTTGAGAGATCCAAAATATTATTTGGGATTTCCAGTTGAGAAATTTTTTTTCAATATGTTGAAAGTTAATTTTCGTGATATAAGATCTTTCTGCCCGGCGTAGGGACCAGGGAGATCATTGAATATCATCACGAAAATCAAAAATAATTTCGAAAAGATAATTAAAAATTTTAAGAAAATAATAATTTCGAAAAGATAATCTAAATATAAAAAAAAATTCCGAAAGGGTAATAAAAAATCATTCGCATACTCATGCATATTAACACATAGTCGTACATTTAATACTATATCTCATTCGAAAGCCATTTCGAAATTATTGGAAAATTTCATATGATCAAAAGATTTGTCCAGGCAAGGGATTCGTATGATTTGCGCATTCAAATTCAGTGGCATTTTACGCAAATAATTTCGCGATTGGTTTGTTTAACACGTTCGCGCAGATTAGCACCATAATAGCAAAATACAATGTGCAAATATAATTCCTTCATTGAATGGTTTAATTAATGTTAATCCACGGACAATTAACGCCCAATAAACTATGTAGAATGACTGCTGCTTAATGTAACGAGTCTCTTTTATATAACCATTAATCTTGTCTGTATGGATACACCAGCCCTACAATAACTAATAATCGTTTACCCTCCACCTGACTCTGTTAGTTTTAGACTTTTTATATTCTAAATCTCTCATCCACTTTCCTTTCCTCAATCATATTTCCTGTAATTAAGAACTTCTGATCTTTTTCAGACTTTCTAATATTCGCTGTATTCAAGTATCCAGTATTTCATGACCATTCTTATGGTAATTTTGACGTATGATGTAACCATACACTGCAAATTCTCACATTGATGAGAATCTTTATAAAGCAAACAACCTGACGGTAAAAAATAATAATTGTACAGATATTCCAGCAGCAGCCTGATGAGAAACGGTTATATGGAATAGGAATCTTTGAAATGCCATTATCCTCCACTAAGGATCTCCTTTCCCCTCAAAGACGCATTCTCTTCTTTCCCACCGTTATCCTTACATTAAGGGGTCGGTTGCCTGAAGCGTCCTCTCCAGTACCTTTAATCAAAGGCGTCCTCTTCCATCAAACCTCTCCTCCCCATATCATCTTTCATTCTATTCCGCTATCTAATTCGCTGCCTTCCTCTATATCTTCTCCCATAACAGGTTCCTCCAAAGCCCTCCTCACTTCCTCCAAAGCCCTCCTCACTTCTTACCCACCATACACCCTCAACACGTGCCCACACCTTTCCTATCTCTCCCAAAATATAAAAACTGGATTTGATCACCCAAATCCAGCTTCAGCATTCTGAAGTAACATCGGTCAATCCTTGTTTTCAGGGTGGTAACGTCCCTGACTGGTGATCGCCAGACTGGGCTTCGAGTCCCGCTAAAACTCGTTGGTTCCTTTGGTCGGTGCAACCTCACCATCCTTGTGATTTAGGAATGGGGGGTTGGGGGAGCCTATATGTCTATCTGTTGGGTCATCAGCAGCCATTATCTGGCCCTCCTTGGTCCTAGCTTGTGTGGAGAGGGGGTTTGGGTGCTGATTAAATATAAATATGGTCAGTCTCTAGGGCATTGTACTGCTTGATAGGGCAATGTCATTTTCCAATGCTTCTGCCATTCACGAGTGGCCTTTAAACCGTAAATCCAGTCCTTTTGCTATTATCAAAGGGAGACTCCTCTTTCTCTTGAATTCTAAGAACTTATCATTGACCTAACCCAACTTTTAGAAAATTTCCGTAAAAATCCCCGAATAATCTCACGAGAAAATAAACCCGAAAAGAATAAACACAAGCCAAGCGAAAGCATATAACTTTTGTAAGTCTTCCCCACCAACCTCTCCGATAATGAAACCCGGCAAATTAATCTTAGGCACGCTCCTTCTTTTCAACGTCTCTAGACCATCATATCTCATCCGAAGATATTGCAATCATTAACTTTTTCATTTTTCTACATCTAACTCTGCCTTATTATTCTCTTTCTTTTTCACTATTTCCACAAAATAGTGAATAGTCTTCAGAAGTTGTGAGTAAAATACTTCAAAAGTCGATGCCCGGGTTCTGCTTAATGGCGTAACTTCAGCCGTGACAGACCAAGCTGTTGCCGATGGCTCTGCGGGAAATAAGAGAGAGAGAGAGAGAGAGAGAGAGAGAGAGAGAGAGAGAGAGAGAGAGAGAGTTCCTTTCTAATGACAAAGATGGCGTAGAGACTCAGAGATTAAGAAGATGAAATATAAAAAGTGGTGGCGCCGAAATGAAGAATCACCAGTGACAGATCAAGCTGTTACCAGTAGCTCTTCGGGGAGAGAGAGAGAGAGAGAGAGAGAGAGAGAGAGAGAGAGAGAGAGAGAGAGAGAGAGAGAGAGAGAGAGCAATTGAAAGAACAGATGAGTAATGATTTTTGTTTTGCTTCACTTCTAGAACTGATTGCACCATTCGTTAGAAAAAGTATAAATAAAAGAATCAGATCCTGTATCAAAGAATACTCGATAATGATAATAATAATAATAATAATAATAATAATAATAATAATAATAATAATAATAATAATAAATATTTATGATCGTAATACGTTTTAAAGTTGATTTTTGTATTTCTATTATTATGATGATAATAATAACAATAATAATAATAATAATAATAATAATAATAATAAAAAATAGAGATTCATTTATGATCCTGATGTGTTTCGAATACAATTTTTTTTTTAATTCTATAATAATAATAATAATAACAATAATAATAATAATAATAATAATAATAATAACTGTGATATGATGACGATATTATAACAATAATAATGATGATAATAATAATAATAATAATAATAATAATAACTGTGATATGATGACGATATTATAACAATAATAAAAAAATAATAATAATATAATATTTATAATAATAATAATAATAATAATAATAATAATAATAATAATAATAATAATAATACACAGCACTATTTCAATGCCCATTCCTAGTGACTTGTCTCATCAAAATCAAAAAAAATATATAATAAACATGAAAAAAAAAAAAAAAAAAAACATGAAACATCCATCCAAAAGAAAAGAAAACCTATATAAAAAAACAACAAATTGACAAAAATGTCTAAATATTTTACGAAATGAAAAGATCCCACCACCACCAAGGCCCACCAGCCTCGTGTCAGCACCCAGCCCACACTTTCGGATAGGTGAAACGAGCAAAAGAGAAAAGAGGGTTTATTAGCCGTAACGAAAGCGAAACCTCTATAATAGGTCTACCTCTTAAAGGATGGGATTGTGAGACTCCTGAGAAAGTTTCAAAAAGAAAGAGAGGAATTCCAAATACTCCTTCTTCTTCTGCCTTTGGAAAAGGGACACCACATACCCGCACACACACACTGTTGGCTTTTTTTGTTCCTAAATCAACTGGAATTAGATTTGTGTGGTTGGAAGATATTTTTCTTTCACTGGGTGAAACTTAGTCTAGTGTGCTTTATATATATATATATATATATATATATATATATATATATATTTATATATATATATATATATATATATATATATATACAAACATATATATATACATATATATTGAGGTAGGTCGTTGCTCCTGGCGAGCTTCAAAGATAAAATAAAAAGGAGGACGAATAGTCTGGACAACATCTTTCAATTTATTGGTGCCGACGTTTCAGGACTCATCCCATTATCAAGGCTAAAATGGACATATAAAACATTATAAGCAAAACTCAGTAAAAATATATAAAATACAAAAAACACAGTCAAAATTAAAATTGAAATTATAAACACAGTTACAAGTAAAATATGGAGATAAAAATATTAACTAAAAGAAAAGTATCTTAAAATTAAATATACAAAAATCAAAATTGTCTAAGGAGACCAACCTGTCTGGAACAGACTAGAGTACTGAGTGACTATCTGAAGGACAGTACTCAGGAGGAAAATTCTAAATTTGCC
>NC_090742.1:16655448-16660448 GCF_036898095.1 Palaemon carinicauda
CATGGTCTTCCACTGTCTTGGGTTAGAGTTCTCTTGCTTGAGGGTACATTCGGGCCCACTATTCTATCTAATTTCTCTTCCTCTTGTTCTGTTAAAGTTTTTAGAGTTTATATAGAAAATATTTTTCTTAATGTTATCACTGTTCTTGAAATATTTTATTTTTCCTTGTTTCCTTTCCTCCCTGGGCTATTTTCCCTGTTGGGTCCCCTGGACTTATGGCATCCTGCTTTTCCAACTAGGGTTGTAGCTTAGCATATAATAATAATAATAATAATAATAATAATAATAATATAAGATATTTTAAGATCAATGACAACATTAAAAAAAAAAAAACTTTTAAACCTTTAAACTAAAGTCATTAACGCGTAGTATTCCCGCACTGAAAAAAATAAAGGACCTGAAATATTTGCTAAAACTGATGTTAAATCATACAACGAAATTGGAAAGAGGCTCATTACTTTTATAGAACGTAATTAAATTCTAATTTCCAAGCAATAAAAGAGGCATGTGATGGTAAAAAAGCATGGGAATGTTCCAGCAATGACCCTTTAAAGGGTCATTTATGACCTAAGTAGTGTATCTGCCCTCATTAAAAATAACAGCAATACTTGAGTCTAATTAGAATACCTGTCCCGTCTAAAATACCAAAGTATTTTTGTAATTGGGCTGATCTTCTAATATATAATTTTAACTTACGGTGTTGTCAAATATGGAGATATGTGTCCGTAGATTATATAAGCTACATAAAAATAAAAATAAAAATTACATCAAGGCCCTTTGGGTCAATAGGGGTAGATGATGATGATGATGAGTGTACGCTATCCGTCCAAAATTACGGCAAAATATTTAGATAGATACACACACGAAACTCCCTCTCACCAGGGTATGACTACTGGCTACTTGAGGGACATGGAGAGCTAAGCGTGACGGGAATTATATATATTTATATAATATATATATTGTGACGGGCCGAGAGAAGGTTGTGAACTCAAAGGCAGTGTGAAAGCAACTGAGTTAATTTATTATAGAACACTCTCCTTTATATACAAAACCTCAAGGCAACAGGAAATTACATGTTCGAGAAACAGACAATGTTACATAGGAGAAACGCAGACATGTTTATTCTAGTTCTTTTTAGTGCGAGGGAAGAGCGAAGATACAAGCATAATATATACAAAATAATTATGTACGATCGTGTGACACACGGTTATTACATGGCTCCCCCCCTAAAAATGACATACTGTACATGTTAAATAGGGCGCCCTGGTCTAGAGAGGCGAACTGTAGGCGGGTCATCTGGCAGAAGATAAGCAGGTTTTAGACGATCAATGGCGACCCAGTCTTCTTTGCCACGAATGTTTAGGAGGAATGCTTTCGAACTGCGGCGGATCACAAGGGGGCGTTAGTGGTGGCTTGCTAGTGTCGTTGCGCAGGAAGACGTGCATTGCAGAGTGCAAGTCTGTTGGTATGTGATGCTTCGCTGGGGGCTTGTAAGTCTGGCGGCATGGAGTAAATTTTCCCACGACGTGACGTATGCGCTGGAGATCGTCGAAGGATGTTGTAGAAGGAAAAAATTCGGCAGGGACAACCAACTGATCGCCATACACCATTTCAGCTGCCGAGACGTCCAGGGCGTCTTTAGGAGTGGTCCTTAGTCCAAGGAGGACCCAGGGAAGCTGAGTAAACCAGTTGCAATCCTTGCAGCGGAACATCAAAGTTGCTTTGAGGGTGCGATGAAAACGTTCAACCATTCCATTGGCAGCGGGGTTGTAGGCCGTTGTCTGATGTAGGGTGATGCCCAGGAGATTCGCTAATGATGTCCACAATTGAGAAGTGAAAGTGGTTCCCCTGTTGGAAGTAATATGTTCAGGGATAACAAATCTTGCAATCCATCCAGAGAGTAAGGCAGATGTACATGAGGCGGACGTTGCAGTTTCCATGGGAATGGCTTCAGGCCAACGAGTGGAGCGGTCGATGACGGTAAACAGGTAACGATGTCCTTGTGATGTGGGTAGGGGGCCTACAACGTCGACGTGAATGTGTGCGAAATGACGCTGAGGTTGAGGAAAGGTGCCCACTCCGGAATCCTAGTCGATGTACTTTGGAAGTTTGGCAAGAAGTACAGGCGCGGACCCAATCCTTAGCATCCTTAGAAATGCCGTGCCAAATGAACTTTGCCTTCAGCAGCTGTGCAGTAGAACGGCACGAGGGATGTGAAAAGCCGTGAATGAAATTAAACACCTGCCGTCGCATGGGAGCAGGAATCCAAGGTCGCGGTCTACCAGTACTGACGTCACAGAAGAGGGTGGTGTTGGAGTCTTCGAGGGGGAAGTCTTCCCAACGGAGGGACGTGCAGGATGTCCTACATGCTTGATACTCTGGATCCTGTCGTTGGGCTTCAGCCAGGCCGTTGTAATCCAATCCCAGTTGAACGGCAGCCAACGTGTTTCTTGACAGGGCATCGGCAACGGGATTCATTTTCCCAGGGACGTATTGAAGGGTGCAATTGTATTCAGCCACGGCGGAGAGATGTCGGCGTTGCCGGGCGGACAAGGCATCAGACTGTCGAGTAAAGGCGTGCACCAGAGGCATGTGGTCTGTGCGAATGACGAAGGGTGTACCTTCTAAGAAATGGCGAAAGTAACGGACAGCTAAGTGCACCGCCAGCAATTCTCGATCGAAGGTAGAATAACCCGATTCTGCCTTGGACAGTTTTCTGCTGAAGAAGGCCAATGGGCGTGGCGAGCCGTTGACCACCTGCTCGAGTACTGCACTAATAGCGACGTCGCTGGCATCGGTGGAGAGAAGGAGAGGGGCGTGTGGGATAGGAAAAGTGAGAGCCGCAGCAGTTGATAGGGCCTTCTTTGCATTGCAGAAGGCTGCTTCTTGAAGGGGACCCCACTTCAGGTCCTTTGGCTTGCCCTTGAGGGAGGCGTAAAGGGGAGCAAGAGTCGCAGCAATGGCTGGCAGAAAACGGTGATAATAGTTGATCATGCCCAAGAATTCCTGCAGAGCTTTGACAGTCGAGGGCACGGGGAAGTTCTGAACGGCTGCCACCTTCTCAGGGAGGGGGTGGACTCCTTCAGGAGTGATGCGGTGCCCTAAGAACGACACTTCGTTGGCACCAAAGGTACACTTGTCGTACCGGACTACAAGGCCGTTTTGTTGCAGGCGGTCGAGCACGATGCGCAGGTGACGGAGGTGTTCCTCTTTTGAGGAGAACACAAGTATGTCGTCCACTTAAATTAACATACACAGAAAGGGAGGTCCCCTAAGATGCCATCCATGAGACGTTGAAACGTGGTCCCAGCATTACGAAGGCCAAAACAGGGGTAATTGAAGGTGTATGTGCCAAACGGAGTGGTGATGGCAGTCTTGGGGATGTCTTCTGGGTTCATAGGCACCTGATAATACCCCTTCAGGAGGTCGAGCGTAGAGAAAACCTTTGCTTTGTGTAGGTAGGAGGTCACGTCAGCAATGTTAGGGAGGGGGTAGTGATCCGGTTCTGTTTGCATGTTCAGGCGCCTGTAATCCCCGCACAGACGGAGGGAGCCGTCTTTCTTCAGAACGATGTGTAAGGGTGACGACCATGGGCTGGAGGCCTTTTGGAAAAGGCCCATTTCCTCCATTTCTGCGAACGTCTGTTTGGCGGCTGCCAATCGTTCCGGTGCCAGACGTCTGAATTTTGCGAAGACTGGGGGTCCCGTCGTCTTGATATGGTGATAAATACCGTGCTTGGCAGGAACCGTGGGCGTTTGGCGAAGTTCTGGACGGAAAACTTCCGGGTACGACGTGAGGAGGTGGGTGTAGGCATCCGTGGGTGCGCTAATGTGGAGAGCGAGGTTAGAGGGGGCGGGTTGAAGAGGTGTCGACAAGTACGAGTCTGTGTTGACCAATCGTCGGTGGGCGACATCGACCAGAAGGTGGAAATGAGAGAGGAAATCCACACCGAGGATTGGCAATGTGACGTCAGCAACGAGAAACTTGGAATTGAATTTACCGTTTCCGAATGATAATGTGAGGTTCTCGTAACCGTAGGTGGTTATCGCAGATCCGTTAGCAGCTACCAAGCGGTCGTCGGAAGATGTAGACAGACTACGTCGTGTCTTGAAGAGTTTCCTTGGCAAAAGAGAACGACAAGCACCCGTGTCTACCAAAAATCGCACGCCCGTTCCTGCATCATGTAAAAAGAAAAGATTAGAAACACGGGAGGCCACCGCCACGAGCGATGGCCTACTTACACACGTTTTTTGGCCACTGACAATCCTCGGCACATTTCTTCGCAGTTGCCCCGAATCTGAAGTGGTAGTAGCAAAACTGCGGCGGATGGGAGGTAGTAAGTAGCTGTAGAAGTCGTTTGTTGGGGCGCGAGCGATTGGTGGGTGGTGGGCGGCTTTGTCGCTGCTTCGGCACGTCACAGTGTAGGCGTGTATGTCCTACGGCATTCATGTCAGCTTCGGTTGACGTTGAATAGGCATCCTCTTCGTCAGGGGTGGAGGCGTTGATGGAGGTCTTGAAGTGGCTGTCCATAAGGGCGTCGGCTTTGGTCATCAAGTCCTTTATGGGTAAACTATCGGCATCGGGTATGGCAGCGCGTATAGGTCCGGGTAAACAGCGTATCCAAAGGGCACGAAGTAGGTTCACCTCACGAGGAGAGCCGTCTGCGGCAGGTTGAAGGCGAGCGATACTGGTCATTTCCCTGAGGGCAAGCGAAGCCCTTTGGTTCCCCAACGGTTGTTGCGAGAGCTGAAAAAGCTTTGCTACACGGGCGGCTGGCGACGGCGAGTACTGCTGCAGAAGGTATGTTTTGAGGGCGTCATACGCTATTGGGGTGTCTCCTTGTTCACAAAGCCAGTCGGATATTTCCGGGAAGGTGTCCTCGGGTATCGCCGCGAGAACATAATCTGCTTTGGTGGTTAAGCGAGTCACGCCCTTAATGCGAAACTGGACTTCTGCACGTTGAAACCAAGCAAACGCTTCTCCGCTGGCGAATGGTGAAA
>NC_090742.1:16662948-16672948 GCF_036898095.1 Palaemon carinicauda
TTTGGAAGCGTTTAATCCTAGCTAAGAGAGGTGAGCGATTGTACCGTGGAGAATTTGGAAGCGTTTAATCCTAGCGAAGAGAGGTGAGCGATGGAACCGTGGAGAATTTGGAAGCGTTTAATCCTACCTAAGAGAGGTGAGCGATTGTACCGTGGAGAATTTGGAAGCGTTTAATCCTACCTAAGAGAGGTGAGCGATTGTACCGTGGAGAATTTGGAAGCGTTTAATCCTAGCTAAGAGAGGTGAGCGATTGTACCGTGGAGAATTTGGAAGCGTTTAATCCTACCTAAGAGAGGTGAGCGACTGTACCGTGGAGAATTTGGAAGCGTTTAATCCTACCTAAGAGAGGTGAGCGACTGTACCGTGGAGAATTTGGAAGCGTTTAATCCTACCTAAGAGAGGTGAGCGACTGTACTGTGGAGAATTTGGAAGCGTTTAATCCTACCTAAGAGAGGTGGGCGACTGTACCGTGGAGAATTTGGAAGCGTTTAATCCTACCTAAGAGAGGTCGGCGACTGTACCGTGGAGAATTTGGAAGCGTTTAATCCTAGCTAAGAGAGGTGGGCGACTGTACCGTGGAGAATTTGGAAGCGTTTAATCCTAGCTAAGAGAGGTGGGCGATTGTACCGTGGAGAATTTGAAAGCGATTAATCCTACCTAAGAGAGGTGGGCGATTGTACCGTGGAGAATTTGAAAGCGATTAATCCTACCTAAGAGAGGTGGGCGATTGTACCGTGGAGAATTTGAAAGCGATTAATCCTACCTAAGAGAGGTGGGCGATTGTACCGTGGAGAATTTGAAAGCGATTAATCCTACCTAAGAGAGGTGGGCGATTGTACCGTGGAGAATTTGAAAGCGATTAATCCTACCTAAGAGAGGTGGGCGATTGTACCGTGGAGAATTTGAAAGCGATTAATCCTACCTAAGAGAGGTGGGCGATTGTACCGTGGAGAATTTGAAAGCGATTAATCCTACCTAAGAGAGGTGGGCGATTGAACCGTGGAGAATTTGAAAGCGTTTAATCCTAGCTAAGAGAGGTGGGCGATTGTACCGTGGAGAATTTGGAAGCGTTTAATCCTAGCTAAGAGAGGTGGGCGATTGTACCGTGGAGAATTTGAAAGCGATTAATCCTAGCTAAGAGAGGTGGGCGATTGTACCGTGGAGAATTTGAAAGCGATTAATCCTACCTAAGAGAGGTGGGCGATTGTACCGTGGAGAATTTGAAAGCGATTAATCCTACCTAAGAGAGGTGGGCGATTGTACCGTGGAGAATTTGAAAGCGATTAATCCTACCTAAGAGAGGTGGGCGATTGTACCGTGGAGAATTTGAAAGCGATTAATCCTACCTAAGAGAGGTGGGCGATTGTACCGTGGAGAATTTGAAAGCGATTAATCCTACCTAAGAGAGGTGGGCGATTGTACCGTGGAGAATTTGAAAGCGATTAATCCTACCTAAGAGAGGTGGGCGATTGTACCGTGGAGAATTTGAAAGCGATTAATCCTACCTAAGAGAGGTGGGCGATTGTACCGTGGAGAATTTGAAAGCGATTAATCCTACCTAAGAGAGGTGGGCGATTGTACCGTGGAGAATTTGAAAGCGATTAATCCTACCTAAGAGAGGTGGGCGATTGAACTGTGGAGAATTTGAAAGCGTTTAATCCTAGCTAAGAGAGGTGGGCGATTGTACCGTGGAGAATTTGGAAGCGTTTAATCCTAGCTAAGAGAGGTGGGCGATTGTACCGTGGAGAATTTGGAAGCGTTTAATCCTAGCTAAGAGAGGTGGGCGATTGTACCGTGGAGAATTTGGAAGCGTTTAATCCTAGCTAAGAGAGGTGAGCGATTGTACCGTGGAGAATTTGGAAGCGTTTAATCCTAGCTAAGAGAGGTGAGCGATTGTACCGTGGAGAATTTGGAAGCGTTTAATCCTAGCTAAGAGAGGTGAGCGATTGTACCGTGGAGAATTTGAAAGCGATTAATCCTAGCTAAGAGAGGTGAGCGATTGTACCGTGGAGAATTTGAAAGCGATTAATCCTACCTAAGAGAGGTGAGCGATTGTACCGTGGAGAATTTGGAAGCGTTTAATCCTAGCTAAGAGAGGTGAGCGATTGTACCGTGGAGAATTTGAAAGCGATTAATCCTACCTAAGAGAGGTGAGCGATTGTATCGTGGAGAATTTGGAAGCGTTTAATCCTAGCTAAGAGAGGTGGGCGATTGTACCGTGGAGAATTTGGAAGCGTTTAATCCTAGCTAAGAGAGGTGGGCGATTGTACCGTGGAGAATTTGGAAGCGTTTAATCCTAGCTAAGAGAGGTGGGCGATTGTACCGTGGAGAATTTGGAAGCGTTTAATCCTAGCTAAGAGAGGTGGGCGATTGTACCGTGGAGAATTTGAAAGCGATTAATCCTACCTAAGAGAGGTGGGCGATTGTACCGTGGAGAATTTGAAAGCGATTAATCCTACCTAAGAGAGGTGGGCGATTGTACCGTGGAGAATTTGAAAGCGATTAATCCTACCTAAGAGAGGTGGGCGATTGAACCGTGGAGAATTTGGAAGCGATTAATCCTACCTAAGAGAGGTGGGCGATTGTACCGTGGAGAATTTGGAAGCGTTTAATCCTAGCTAAGAGAGGTGGGCGATTGTACCGTGGAGAATTTGGAAGCGTTTAATCCTAGCTAAGAGAGGTGAGCGATTGTACCGTGGAGAATTTGGAAGCGTTTAATCCTAGCTAAGAGAGGTGAGCGATTGTACCGTGGAGAATTTGGAAGCGTTTAATCCTAGCTAAGAGAGGTGAGCGATTGTACCGTGGAGAATTTGGAAGCGTTTAATCCTAGCTAAGAGAGGTGAGCGATTGTACCGTGGAGAATTTGGAAGCGTTTAATCCTAGCTAAGAGAGGTGAGCGATTGTACCGTGGAGAATTTGGAAGCGTTTAATCCTAGCTAAGAGAGGTGAGCGATTGTACCGTGGAGAATTTGGAAGCGTTTAATCCTAGCTAAGAGAGGTGAGCGATTGTACCGTGGAGAATTTGGAAGCGTTTAATCCTAGCTAAGAGAGGTGAGCGATTGTACCGTGGAGAATTTGGAAGCGTTTAATCCTAGCTAAGAGAGGTGAGCGATTGTACCGTGGAGAATTTGGAAGCGTTTAATCCTAGCTAAGAGAGGTGAGCGATTGTACCGTGGAGAATTTGGAAGCGTTTAATCCTAGCTAAGAGAGGTGAGCGATTGTACCGTGGAGAATTTGGAAGCGTTTAATCCTAGCTAAGAGAGGTGAGCGATTGTACCGTGGAGAATTTGGAAGCGTTTAATCCTAGCTAAGAGAGGTGAGCGATTGTACCGTGGAGAATTTGGAAGCGTTTAATCCTAGCTAAGAGAGGTGAGCGATTGTACCGTGGAGAATTTGGAAGCGTTTAATCCTAGCTAAGAGAGGTGAGCGATTGTACCGTGGAGAATTTGGAAGCGTTTAATCCTAGCTAAGAGAGGTGAGCGATTGTACCGTGGAGAATTTGGAAGCGTTTAATCCTAGCTAAGAGAGGTGAGCGATTGTACCGTGGAGAATTTGGAAGCGTTTAATCCTAGCTAAGAGAGGTGAGCGATTGTACCGTGGAGAATTTGGAAGCGTTTAATCCTAGCTAAGAGAGGTGAGCGATTGTATCGTGGAGAATTTGGAAGCTTTTAATCCTAGCTAAGAGAGGTGAGCGATTGTATCGTGGAGAATTTGGAAGCGTTTAATCCTAGCTAAGAGAGGAGAGCGATTGTACCGTGGAGAATTTTGAAGCGTTTAATCCTACCTAAGAGAGGTGAGCGATTGTACCGTGGAGAATTTGGAAGCGTTTAATCCTAGCTAAGAGAGGTGAGCGATTGTACCGTGGAGAATTTGGAAGCGTTTAATCCTAGCTAAGAGAGGTGAGCGATTGTACCGTGGAGAATTTGGAAGCGTTTAATCCTAGCTAAGAGAGGTGAGCAATTGTACCGTGGAGAATTTGGAAGCGTTTAATAATACCTAAGAGAGGTGAGCGATTGAACTATGGAGAATTTGGAAGTGTTTAATCCTAGCTAAGAGAGGTGAGCGATTGTACCGTGGAGAATTTGGAAGCGTTTAATCCTAGCTAAGAGAGGTGAGCGATTGTACTGTTGAGAATTTGGAAGCGTTTAATCCTAGCTAAGAGAGGTGAGCGATTGTACCGTGGAGAATTTGGAAGCGTTTAATCCTACCTAAGAGAGGTCAGCAATTGTACTGTGGAGAATTTGGAAGCGTTTAATCCTACCTAAGAGAGGTCAGCGATTGTACTGTGGAGAATTTGGAAGCGTTTAATCCTAGCTAAGAGAGGTGAGCGATTGTACCGTGGAGAATTTGGAAGCGTTTAATCCTAGCTAAGAGAGGTGAGCGATTGTACCGTGGAGAATTTGGAAGCGTTTAATCCTAGCTAAGAGAGGTGAGCGATTGTACCGTGGAGAATTTGGAAGCGTTTAATCCTAGCTAAGAGAGGTGAGCGATTGTACCGTTGAGAATTTGGAAGCGTTTAATCCTACCTAAGAGAGGTGAGCGATTGTACCGTGGAAAATTTGGAAGCGTTTAATCCTAGCTAAGACGGGTGAGTGACTGTACTGTGGAGAATTTGGAAGCGTTTAATCCTCCCTAAGAGAGGAGAGCGATTGTACTGAAGAGAATTTGGAAGCGTTTAATCCTTACTAAGACAGGTGAGTGACTGTACTGTGGAGAATCTGGAAGCATTTAATCTTAGCTAAGAAAGTGAGCGATTGTACTGTGGAGAATTTGGAAGTGTTTAATCCTCGCTAAGAGAGGTGAGCGATTGTACCGTGGAGAATTTGGAAGCGTTTAATCCTAGCTAAGAGAGGTGAGTGACTGTACTGTGGAGAATCTGGAAGCGTTTAATCTTAGCCAAGAAAGGTGAGCGATTGTACTGTGGAGAATTTGGAAGCGTTTAATCCTAGCTAAGAGAGGAGAGCGATTGAACTATGGAGAATTTGGAAGCATTTAATCATCCCTAAGAGAGGAGAGCAATTGTACTTTGGAGAATTTGGAAGCGTTTAATCCTTACTAAGACAGGTGAGTGACTGTACTGTGGAGAAACTGGAAGCATTTAATCTTAGCCAAGAAAGGTGAGCGATTGTACTGTGGAGAATTTGGAAGCGTTTAATCCTTCCTAAGAGAGGAGAACGATTGTACTTTGGAGAATTTGGAAGCGTTTAATCCTTGCTAAGACAGGTGAGTGACTGTACTGTGGAGAATCTGGAAGCGTTTAATCTTAGCCAAGAAAGGTGAGCGATTGTACTGTGGAGAATTTGGAAGCGTTTAATCCTACCTAAGAGAGGAGAGAGATTGCACTTTGGAGAATTTGGAAGCGTTTAATCCTTACTAAGACAGGTGAGTGACTGTACTGTGGAGAATCTGGAAGCGTTTAATCTTAGCTAAGAAAGGTGAGCGATTGTACTGAAGAGAATTTGGAAGCGTTTAATCCTAGCTAAGAGAGGTAAGCGATTGTACTGTGTGAGAATTTGGAAGCGTTTAATCCTAGCTAAGACGGGTGAGTGAATGTACTGTGGAGAATTTGGAAGCGTTTAATCCTTCCTAAGAGAGGAGAGCGATTGTACTTTGGAGAATTTGGAAGCGTTTAATCTTAGCTAAGAAAGGTGAGCGATTGTACTGTGGAGAATTTGGAAGCGTTTAATCCTACCTAAGAGAGGAGAGCAATTGCACTTTGGAGAATTTGGAAGCGTTTAATCCTTGCTAAGACAGGTGAGTGACTGTACTGTGGAGAATCTGGAAGCATTTAATCTTAGCTAAGAAAGGAGAGCGATTGTACTGTGGAGAATTTGGAAGCGTTTAATACTACCTAAGAGAGGAGAGCAATTGCACTTTGGAGAATTTGGAAGCGTTTAATCCTTGCTAAGACAGGTGAGTGACTGTACTGTGGAGAATCTGGAAGCATTTAATCTTAGCCAAGAAAGGAGAGCGATTGTACTGTGGAGAATTTGGAAGCGTTTAATCCTACCTAAGAGAGGAGAGCGATTGCACTTTGGAGAATTTGGAAGCGTTTAATCCTTGCTAAGACAGGTGAGTGACTGTACTGTGGAGAATCTGGAAGCGTTTAATCCTAGCTAAGAGAGGTGAGCGATTGTACCGTGGAGAATTTGGAAGCGTTTAATCCTAGCTAAGAGAGGTGAGTGACTGTACTGTGGAGAATTTGGAAGCGTTTAATCCTAGCTAAGAGAGGTGAGCGATTGTACTGTGGAGAATTTGGAAGCGTTTAATCCTAGCTAAGAGAGGTGAGCGATTGTACTGTGGAGAATTTGGAAGCGTTTAATCCTACCTAAGAGAGGAGAGCGATTGCACTTTGGAGAATTTGGAAGCGTTTAATCCTTGCTAAGACAGGTGAGTGACTGTACTGTGGAGAATCTGGAAGCGTTTAATCCTAGCTAAGAGAGGTGAGCGATTGTACCGTGGAGAATTTGGAAGCGTTTAATCCTAGCTAAGAGAGGTGAGTGACTGTACTGTGGAGAATTTGGAAGCGTTTAATCCTAGCTAAGAGAGGTGAGCGATTGTACCGTGGAGAATTTGGAAGCGTTTAATCCTAGCTAAGAGAGGTGAGCGATTGTACTGTGGAGAATTTGGAAGCGTTTAATCCTACCTAAGAGAGGAGAGCGATTGCACTTTGGAGAATTTGCAAGCGTTTAATCCTTGCTAAGACAGGTGAGTGACTGTACTGTGGAGAATCTGGAAGCGTTTAATCTTAGCTAAATGAGTTGAGCGATTGTACTATGGAGAATTTGGAAGCATTTAATCTTAGCCAATATTCTTTCTCAAGGAATATTCACACATGTAAACTTTTGGGTTTTAGAAGAAGCTTGACCGTGAAACCAATGTTATTAAAGAAAATCTGATTGCAAAAGACAATCCTTAGCAAGTAAATCGAGAGGAGTTCTGTTTCGTCCAAAAGCTCGTAAAAAAAATATTATTAGAATATTGATATTATATGATTTCAGTAACAATAGAGATAGAATTTAATTTAATAGTTATGGGGTTTATTTTTATTATTAAAAGGAAAGTTTAATCTCCTTATTAATAATAATAAAACCTTTAACCAATAAATAATTGTCTTATCTTTTATAGTACAATAGCATAAAAATCGAACTTCCATATTCACATCTTTTTAAAGGAATACTTCTAAATAAGAGAGACTTCCTGATTCAAGTGTTCAAAAATTAGGATAAATTTATGTGATTTTAAATCAATGTGCTTTAGAATCGCTTTAGCTTTTACAGTTTCCTCTGTTACGTCAAAAAATATAAATCTACATAAAGTCGATAAAAGTTTAGTTGAATCCAGATATATCAGAAAAATAAATCCGGTTTGAATGTCGACTGATATACGTTTCCTTTGAAGTTTTTATGCTATGATTCTATTTCATATATTTTTGTATTTCCTTCTAAATCTATTGCATTTTTTTTACAAACGTGTTTCAATACATGTGTATGCATTTCACTATATAAATATTCACACACACACACACACACACACACACTATATATATATATATATATATATATATATATATATATATATATATATATATATATATATCAGTCATTGCAGGACAAAAGCCTCAGAGATTACCTTCATTCCCGTCTGTTTCTGGTCTTTATTCGCAAATTTGCTTTGCTAGTCCATCCGTCGCCTTCTCTTCCTTCCACTGCATCGTTTACTATCTCTAGTGACCCATTCTGTTATTCTTAAATTAAATGTCTATCTACTATCTGTCCTTCTCATTATACGTCCTGCCCATTTCAATTCCTTTTTCTTGAATGCTGTTAGAATATCCTCTATTTTTTTTTCCTCTCGTACTCAATTTACTATCTTTCTGTCTCCTACTGTTATTCCCAAAAATATTGTTTCCATAGCTCTTTGAGTTATAACTAGCTTATGTCGTAAAGCTTTAGTAAGGCTCTAAGTTTCTGATGCACAAGATAATACTGGTAGAACCATCTGGGTAGATACTTCTCTTTTTAGAGAAAGTGGCATTCTAATTTTCATAATCTCATTTTGTTTACCAAAGCTCTCCATCCTATGCTTATCTTTCTTTTAATTTCGGTCTCGTGACAGGGGATTCAATTAGTGTCCTCCATACTCATTAACAATCTCTAATGGTTCGTTCATAACTTTTATTTGCCGTAGCTGCATTTTGATTGAATATTATCCTAATCTTACTCATATTAATTTTCAGTCAAAAATTTATACTTTCTCTATTAAAATTTTAAATAATCTTTTTTATATATATATATATATATATATATATATATATATATACATATATATACATACATACATATATACAGTATATATATATATATATATATATATATATATATATATATATATATATATATATATATGTATAGATATGTATATACATGTATGTATGTATACATATACATATTTTATATATATACAATATATATAATACATAATTTTATATATTTATAATATATATATATATATATATATATATATATATATATATATATATATATATAAAATCACAGACGTTTTCTCTCTTCGACAGAAAATCAAATTATGCGCACCAGTAAATAATTCTAGTGAATTTCTTCAGCCGGAACTCCGGACTGCTATGAAGAGTTTATCCTCATCCTTTCCCCTCAAGGTAAGACGTGAAAACGAAGGAAGAAGAAACAAACCAGCGTTTTAAAGACGACAAGAAAACATAAAAAAAAGAAACAAAAAAGAAAATTAAAGAAACGAGAAGCGTCCATCGTCGCCATCTCGGGTTTGCCAGCGAAACGGAATCTCATTTTCCGATAATTGTTTCTCCGTGGCACAAAAACTTCCATTATGAAAATGTCCTCAGTCGCAGGATTGGAATCGATGACGGCTTCCCGGCTAATGTGGACAGTAGTGGTCGAGTGTGTGTGTGAGAAGGCGTGAAAATCACAGCCACCTGCGTCGTCTACAGGCAGAAGTGGCAAAAACAACAACAGGAACAACATACAAGGTGATCATTTGGTAATAATATCATTATAAAATCCAGCACTATAATAATAATAATAATAATAATAATAATAATAATAATAATAATAATAATCGACAATATTTTAGGTAAAACATACATCCTTCTTTACACCTCATTCATCCCCCCAACTGAGTTAATTATCTTCAAGCAATTTCGTCACCCAGCCCACTCGGCCCGTCCCCCTTCACAACATCCAGGACAGCATTCGCCCCCTCACAACCCATTGGACGGCACTCACCCCCTTACAGCCCGCTAGATAGCACTCACCCCTCACAACCCATTGGACGGCACTCACCCCCTTACAGCCCGCTAGATAGCACTTACCCCTCACAACTCATTGGACGGCACTCACGCCCTTACAGCCCGCTAGATAGCACTCACCCCTCACAACCCATTGGACGGCACTCACCCCCTTACAGCCCGCTAGATAGCACTCACCCCTCACAACCCATTGGACGGCACTCACCCCCTTACAGCCCGCTAGATAGCACTCACCCCTCACAACCCCTTGGACGGCACTCATCCCCTCACAACCCCTTGGACGGCACTCACCCCCTCACGACCCCCCTAGACAGGACTCACCCCTTTACAACCCCTTGGACGGCACTCACCCCATTACAACCCCTTAGCCGACACTCACCCCCTTCACAGCCCCTTGAGCAACGTAAGGAACTCAAATTGGTTCGAAAAATACGTCATTAAAGATTATCGTGCCGTGATGGTTCCAAAGATATCTTCATCTTTATTTCGTATTCCCGACCTACATCTTAGGAATACTTCCTGAGCTTACAGGAATACATTATAAACATCTGTACAGTATCTGTAGTTTGAATTGTTAACATGGTTAAAAGGTTGTCTGTTTACTTATATTTCCGCATTGTAGTTTTGAGATTATCATATTATATCCCGCTTGGATATAAGATAAATATAGAGGGTATTATATCATATGTAGAAATA
>NC_090742.1:16677948-16680448 GCF_036898095.1 Palaemon carinicauda
TATTCTTTTTTCTTTTTACTTAATTCCACCATTATGCAAACAAAACTTCGCATAACAAGCTGGCATTCGAAAAAAAAATCTTATCGTACGCTATTTTGTAGATGGTTTTTTTTTTTTTTTTTTTTTTTTTTGCTTAATTCCACCATTATGTGAACAAAACTTCGCATAATAGGCTAGCATCTAAAGTCTTAAAACTTGTTGACGGTTTTGTAGGTTTTATTTTATCCTTTTATTTATTTATTTTTTTTTACTTAATTCCACCATTATGTGGACAGGCTAGCATTCGAAATCTTATATTTTTTTTCTTTTGCTTAATCCCACTATTATATGAACAAAACTTCGCATAAAAGGCTAGCATTTAAAATCTTAAAACTTGTTGAACCTTTTTTACTTTATACTTTATTACCATTATGTCAACAAGCTAGCCTTCGAAATCTTTTTTTTTTCTTCTTCTTTTTGCTTAATTCCACTATTATGTGAACAAAACTTGGCATAACAGGCTATTATTCAAAATCTTAAAACTTGTAGAACATTTTTGTAGGTTTTACTTTATCCTTTTATTTATCTATTTTTTTTTTTACTTAATTCCACCATTATGTGAACAAAACTTCCAATGGCAGGGTAGCATTCGAAATATTAAAATGTGTTGTACGTTTTTCCAAACTCTTGATTTTTTTATTCTATTCCCTTAATATGAAAAAAAATATTCCAACTCGATGCATTCAAAACACTAATAAAATGTGCAGAAAACATTATTTTTTTCATTAGTTTTTTTTCTTAACTCCACACTAATATAAAAAAAAACTTCACACGGTAATCGCAACAAATCAACATTCGAAATATTAATACAATTTTTCATTTTTTTTTCTTATAATTATATTTCATTCGACTTAATACCACTGTTAATTAAAAATGATTATGTTTCTTTGTTTATTTGCAGGAATATCCATAGATACAAGCTCGGATTTTAACGAAAAGGTTCCCCTAAGCGAAACACGTAACACGTTCGTTTTTGTTTCTTCTGTTCTCTCTTTTATCAGAATTCCAAAGTTTACAATCAGTGTGAAGATATATATATATATATATATATATATATATATATATATATATATATATAGATATAGATATACATACATATATATTTCTTCACATTCTTAATTCAACTTCAGACAAGGTACGGCCTTCTGTAAATTTTCTCATATTCTTTATAATTATCTTATTCTTTTTATCCAAGGTAAACATAATTAAATTTACCTCACTTGATAAATGATGTGTATTATCATTATTATTATTATTATTATTAGTAGTAGTAGTAGTAGTAGTAGTAGTAGTAGTAGTAGTAGTAGTAGTAGTAGTAGTAGTTCCTAAGCTACAACCCTAGTTGGAAAATCAGGATGCTATAAGCCCAAGGGCTTCAAAAGAGAAAATGGCACAGTGAGGAAAGGAGATAAGGAAAAACTAGAAGAGAAGTTTAAAAACAATAACTTTAAAATAAATCTTTAACAATGACGTTTATGTCTTCCGTTCAAGCATACTACGAAAAGATAGTTTTTATCAAAAGTAAAAGCTAAATATAAACTGAAACTCCATTTCCCTCAAGTCGGATCCTATCGTCAAAAAGAAAAAAAAAATCATATATAAATCAAAATCTGCCTGATTAACTATAAACTTCATGACGATGAAACATACGCAAAACAAAAAATAAGTAAATAATGAAATCTAATTAAAAAGTCATGTGTATAAGTGAAAAAAACAATAACTCAATACATGAATACACTAAAAATTAAAAATCCAATTAAAAATCCCCTAGAATAAGAGAAAACAAAATAAAAAATAGCAATACATAAAAAACGAAATTGAAAAATCCAATTAAAAAACAAGAAAATAGTAAAATATAACGAAAAAGTCATGAGAATAAGAAAAAAAAATAACTGCATAAGAAACAAAACAAAAAATAAAAATCTAATTAAAAAGTTTCGAGAATAAGAAAACGAAACAAAAATAGCAATACATAAAAAAAGAAATTGAAAAATCCAATTAAAAAAATAAGATAATAAAATAACCCAACTAAAAAAAGTCCAGCGGATAAGAGAAAAGAAAACTAAATATCACCTCTTTGGTAAAATTTGAAAGAGACTAAAAGCCAAAACCACAAGAAAATGAGTGTATGTGTACGATGCCTCTGATAACTGGAGCCACTCGTTGCTTCCCTCAATAATACCGCCCCCGATAATAGCCTCGGCCCAATCAATATGTTGTGAAATCCGTTGATAGAGCAAATCGTAAGGGTGCTCGTCCTGTCCCACTTGGCAGTCCAACGCCACCTCTTTGAAGAGAACTCCCCCACCCCCCTCACAAAATATCGCAATGATTAAAAGATAAGATTTTCGTTATCGATCTGCGGTCCGATAATCAGCAAGGCGAAATGAATGAGCCCCGGAATCCAGGGAGTGAGTTTTATTATTATTATTATTATTATTATTATTATTAATTGATAAGC
>NC_090742.1:16685448-16687948 GCF_036898095.1 Palaemon carinicauda
TATTAAATACTTAATTCATTAATCATTAATGATCTGACGCAACTTTTTTTTTTTAAATCAATAAATACCGTCTTTTATAGTTTACATACCGAATTTCAAGCTGACCCGACGCTTTTTAACATTGTTGTCGAAATTTAACTGGTTTTGCTCTTTAATTAATTAATAACCAGCGAGATTTAATGATGGAAAAAAAGGCTCAAAGGATCGATAGATACCTACCAAGTTTCATGACGATCGGTTCACGAATATCGGAGGCGTACGCAAATAATGATAGTCTATACACCAAGTACAAGAACAAAAAAAAGTAGCGACTTACAGGCCTTCAGCCTGCAAAAATATCATCGACAATCCCCAGAACTACCATATTCTAGTATTAGGGATATAAGTACTAGAACAAAGAACAAACAACACCCCACAAACAGGGAACCAAACAAACAACAGTCCACTCCCAACACAAACACAGTACTCCTTTTCCACTTTATAAATACTTAAGTTCTTTCCTTTGGCCATTACCTTTCTAACTACTAGGACAAAGAACAAACAACACCCTACAAACACGGAGCCGAACAAACAACACCCTACAAACACGGAGCCAAACAAACAATAGTCCAACCCCAACACAAACACGGTACTCCTTTTCCACTTTATAAATACTACCTAAGTTCTACCGTTCCAATACATCTTCTAGCCATTACCTCTCTAACTACTAGGACAAAGAACAAACAACACCCTACAAACACGGAGCCAAACAAACAACAGTCCAACCCTAACACAAACACGGTACTCCTTTTCCACTTTATAAATACTAAAATTCTTCCGTTCCAATATATCTTCTGGCCACTACCTACTCAGTAAATAAACAAGTATAAAACATATAAACTCCATGACATTACTGCACCAACGGGGAATATATGGCTTGGATTATTTTCTACTTTTATCGCGAGGGTGAAAAACTTTTTTATTCCTTTAAGTTCGTTTCGCATCACCTAAAAAAAAGGGCATTTCCTGTTAGGCCTTTTCCGACTTAATTAGGCCGTTTCTACTCTAAGGCGTCTTGGGTGATTATATCTTTTCTCCAATTAGATAAATTACAAGTGGAGGAAATGTTCTCTGGACCATTCTTGCGGTAAACTTTTCTTTAATCGTTATAATTACCGTCAACTCACGCTTCCAGGATATGGGCTTGTTTTTGTTTAACTTGCATTTTGTTAAAATGTTTACGCAATTAATATATGTTTTCTTAAAATGTTTACGTAATTAATATACATTTTGTTAAAATGTTTACGCAATTAATATATGTATTCTTAAAATGTTTACGTAATAATATACATTTTGTTAAAATGTTTACGCAATCAATATACATTTTGTTAAATTGCTTACGGCAATTAATACATATTTTAAAATGTTTATGTAATAATTCCAGAGAGGAATTTCGGTAAAAGATAACCATAACTGGACCCCATGGCTGGGAGCAGATGATCAATTTTGGGGGAGAAATGGCCGCAGCAAGTAATATAATTTTTAGGAAGAAATGGGAGGAGCAAGTAATGTAATATTTGGGCGAAATGGGCGGAGCAAGTAATATAATTTTTAGGAAGAAATGGGAGGAGCAAATAATATAATATTTGGGCGAAATGGGCGGAGCAAGTAATATAATTTTTAAGGAGAATTATATTTGGGAGAAATGGGCGGAGCAAGTAATATAATTTTTCAGGAGAACTGGGCGGAGCAAGTGATATAATTTTTGGGAGAAATGGGCGGAGCAAGTAATATAATTTTTAGGGAGAAATGGGAGGAACAAGTAATACTGTATCATATTTGGGAGAAATGGGCGAAGCAAGTAATATAATATTTGGGAGAAATGGGCGGAGCAAGTAATATATGTGGGAGAAATGGACAGAGCAAATAATATAATTTTTGGGAGAAATGGCCGGAGCAAATAATATTTGGGAGAAATGGGCGGAGCAAGTAATATAATTTTTGGAGAAAATGGGCGGAGCAAGTAATATATGTGGGAGAAATGGGCGGAGCAAATAATATAATTTTTGGGAGAAATGGCCGGAGCAAATAATATTTGGGAGAAATGGGCGGAGCAAGTAATATAATTTTTGGAGAAAATGGGCGGAGCAAGTAATATATGTGGGAGAAATGGGCGGAGCAAATAATATAATTTTGGGGAGAAATGGCCGGAGCAAATAATATTTGGGAGAAATGGGTGGAGCAAGTAACATAATTTTGGTGAGAAATGGGCGGAGCAAATAACACAATATTTGGGAGAAATGGGGGGAGAAAGTAATATAATATTTGAGAGAAATGGGGGGAGAAAGTAATATAATATTTGGGAGAAATGTGCGGAGTAAGTAATACAATTTTTGGAAGAAATGGACGAAGTAGGCAATATAATTTTTGTGGAGAAAAGACGTTTTATGGAGATAACTGCTAAGCCTTGAGAACTAATTTGCGATCTAATTCTGTTGTTATCTGAAGCATAAACAACCTA
>NC_090742.1:16692948-16723941 GCF_036898095.1 Palaemon carinicauda
ATAAGCCAATGGAAAATAGTTAATTCGAATATATATTCTGACTTCTGAAGTAAGTGATATCAATGTTTTGAAAATGAACAAACATTAATCAAGTAATATTTTATATGGTCCCTGTTTAAGCCCTTGGACTTAAAGCAACCTGCTTTCCGAAATACAGTTGTATCGTCGAAAGTAATAATAACAAGAGCAATCAGAGATTTCAGATCTCCACCAATGAGTATTGCAACCATTTAATTAAAGTCTAAGGACATAGCCACCCACTTTTCATATGCTGAATGTACAGTAGATGCTGAAAGTGCAATAATGATCCAGAATCGTGATATTGATCCGTATCTCCTCTAAAATTTCATAGTTTCTTCCGATACATATCTATCCATGGTTAAAATTTGTAGAAAATCCAATGTGTCAATTTGTTTTGACGTAATAATTATAATTCGCTAGCGATACCAATATTCATACTGGAAAATAAACAAAGTAGAACACGCAGATCGAGATATATGAAATCCTTTATAGAATGTTCGATGTTTTTGGTGCATCCTTGGGCGAAATATTTCCTATTTATTGATGCAAAAGATAACTTTATTGCCATCATAATTTTTACCGATGCAAAACCTTTTATTGTATGCTATTTTTGGGGTTAGTGGGTGGAGAGGCAGGACAGCATAGTACAAAAAAAAATTATCGATTGCTGCAAAAACCAAAATAATGGAATAGTTCTATTCAGTGTTACTTAGTGCTTCAGCCCCAAGAGTTGTGGTAGCATATGGGAAACGTCCCTGCCTGACTAACTGCTGGACTGGGGTATAGGAAACGTCCCTGCCTGACTAACTGCTGGACTGGGGTTCGAGTCCCACTTAAGCTTTTTTTGTCGCATTTGCAACCTTACCATCCCTGAGAGCAAAGAATGGTGGGGGGGGGGGGGAGGTTGGAGGAGTCTATAGATCTACTTACTGAGTCATCAACAGCCATTGCCTGGCCCTCCCTGGTCGCAGCTTGGGAGGAGAGGGGATTTGAGCGCTCATCATATATATATATGGTCAGTCTCGAAGGCATTGTCACTGTCCCTAGCCTCTGCCATTCACGAGCAACATTTAAAACCTTCAAGTCACGTGGGTCACTGCATATCATCATCTTACCAATTAATTTTCATTGTTCCGTAAAGAACATCTTTTTTTCTCATCGCATCACTTACTACTCCGTCCTGGATTTGTGATAAAGTTATCGACCGCTTCATTAGGCTAATTAATGCAATCTTTGTTTTTTAAAGTAACTTCGAATTGAAACACAATTGTTTTTGTAAGTAAACAGTATTAAAGTAATTCATTTTTCTCTTCCAAAAAAACTACACGATTATATACTAGTGTCTTAAGAACCTTATAGAGCACTGTGATGTTAGTGTCACACATCTCCCATTCTCAGGCATCGTTTCGAATCTTGCCACCAAACTTTCGATCTAGTATTCTATAATTGATCGATTTATTTGCAATAATTAGCGTCACGAAATAGCCTAAATTGATGACAGAATTGAAGCTATCGAAGTTCTTAATTGTGTGTAATCATTGTAACGAACATACATAAATCTAACTGGATACAAATAAAATATATCATATTTACTACCTGGTCACTAAGTTAAGCGGCAAGCTCCTGATAGATGCCAAAAACCACTTGAAGAATGGGCATTTATCTGTTTTTTTTTTTTTTTTTACGTAAACAACGATTACCTTTGCAGAACTAATGCATTGGACAGTTGGAAACCAGAATTCCTGCCACACAACGTCCTGAGAAAATGCACCCTGCCACACCCTTACTTAGCGGCGAGTAACCAAACAGATAGTGTAAAAAGAGATGGCATAGTTGGTGAGCAAAGTTAAACACAGGAACTAGCCATGCAGTAAAGGATGTGGCTGAGTGCACTTCAGAGAGAGGTGTACCAGGATCTCCTGTGTCCAACTGTACCAGTTCCTTCAATAGTGACAGCAATATATGAGTAGTTTTACAAATAAATTACGTTAATTGATACTTCATTGTTAAATAATTTTGTGATCATTAGACAGAGTTCATAGCACAACGTTTTAGTTACTTAACAAAAAAGTAAATATTGGGAAACAATGTTTCATATAATAAAAGTTAATTCAGCAAGAAAGAAATATATATAAAGAAAAAAAAAGTTTAGAAGAAATAGTCAGGATTTTTTTTTCTTTTTTTTGAAAGATTAATGAGAAACTTTCCACCTGGTTCTTCCGAACCCCAACAATAAGTAAACAAAACAGAAAAAGTAAACAAACATATGATGATTGGAAATCAACGTTGTGTCATTTACCCTGTACATTTTTTTCAGAATTTTTAAAAATATTTTCAACGAGGAGCATGACCAAGGATAAAATAATTTTGTCGTTGTGAAACAGTTTTATTAATCACTATTTCGTTATCAGTCATCAGTTTGTTATTATTCACTATTTCATTATTATTCACCATTTAATTATTATTCACTATTTTGGAATTTTTCACTAATTATTATTCCCCATTTCGTTATTATACACTATTTCGTTATTATTTACTATTTTCTTCATATTCACTATTTCATTATTATACCCTATTTCCTTATTATTCAATATTTCGTTTTAATTCACAATTTCGTTATTATTCACTATTTTCTTATTATCCAATATTTCATCATTAATCTCTACTTTATTATTATTTACCATTTTGTCATTTTTCAATATTTCGTTATTTTTCACTATTTCGTTATTTCTGTGACCCAAAACCACACACAAGAGAAGCCTTTCATAACGTATCAATAAGCACAAATGACTGCTAAATTTATGAGAGAAAATTGCCTTTTCGAGAATAAAACGCAAATGACAGATCTTGAAAAACGGATTTTTAATCACTTGAAATAAGAGAATGATTTGATGCAACTGATCATCGTGTTTCTGGATATCATCATTTATCGATGTCAAAAAAAATAATTCTGTTATAATGTTGATTTTGATACAGATTACTTGAAAACAATATATTTTCTCGTTTTTAACGTTCCAATTAAACATCTCCATTAGAGTCGATATTTCATATCATTCGGAATGGCTGTTCACAGAAACTCGTTGGTATTAATAAATGAAATGCATTATGCAATTTTCCTTCATTATAAAACTGTTTAAATAATAAATAAATTAATTAAATCTATAATGTTGGGGCATTATAACCTTAAAGCAAATTCGGGATTCTGCAACTCCCCAAAAAAGAAAAAAGAAAAAAAAAGGACCGACAAAAATGTCTCCGAAACTTCACAATTGACGTGTATGACGTCACTTGCACCAAAAAAGAGAGAGAGAGAGAGAGAGAGAGAGAGAGAGAGAGAGAGAGAGAGAGAGAGAGAGAGAGAGAGAGATTGACTCGATTTACCCAATGCCATTCCAGCTTCGAGAGAGAGAGAGAGAGAGAGAGAGAGAGAGAGAGAGAGAGAGATTTACAAGGATTCTGGATGTCTCGAAGACTTTTTAGTCCATCCACAGAGAGTCCATTTGCTCTTGGGTAGAGCGAATTATTTAAACGTTTAGAGAGTTTTTATGATCTTGTCTAACTTATTCTTGAAATCGTTTACCGTGTTACTGTTCCTTACATCCGCTGAAGCCTGTTCGATGTACTTGCTATTTTGGATGTAAAGAAATTACTACATTGAGTGGTGTTGTGTCTTTTCAATTCCAATTTGTATCCGTTACCTCTGGATTGAGTTGTGTTGTAATTTACATTTGTGATTGCTTTAAGAATTTTAAATAACTCGATTAGCTATCCCCTTACTCGTCGAGTTTGTAGATAAAATAAATTCAAACGTTCCCTCCTCCTTCTATATCCAAATTCTCTTTGTGTTGGGACTAGTTTAGTGGCCCTACCTTCTACGGCTTCTAGTCTATCTACACTTTCTTTCTGAATACTTGGAGCCAAGAATTGGACACCTTATTCAAGATGGAGTCTGACTAGTGATGTGTACAGCTGGAGTACAGTGTCTTTGTTTCTGTATTTGAATTGCTGCTCTATGTGACTTATTAGTTTCTGTGTTTCCCTTTCAACTTTTGTGTTCTGGTAAACTTCAAACCTTTGCTAAATATGATGCCGAGATCTACACTTTTTATTTCATTACCCAGCAGTGAGCAATCTGTTTGTGGGTTGCTGTAACCTACGTGCATAATTTTATATTTCCCACAGTTGAAAGGCATTTTCTATTTTCCGGACCATTCTCCCAACTTAATTAGATCCCCTCTTAAAGATTCTACATCTGAGTTCACAGCATTTATGCCTAGTTTAGTATCGTCGGCAAATATAGCTATTCTACTGGTTAATCTTAAATCTATGTCGTTAATGTAAATCAGAAATAGTGATGGGTTAAGGACACATCCTTGAGGTACTCCGCTTGTAATAGCTGTCCACTGTGAGGCTTCTCAATTGATTACAACTGTCTTCTGATATTCAGCCAATTTTCAATCCATTCAGTTGCCTATCAAAGATACCTAGTACTCTAATTTCAACCATTATTTTTTTTATGAGGGACTTTGTCAAAAGCCTTCTGAAAGTGTAGCTATATAATGTTTATTGCCCTACTTTTGTAATATATAATGCTAAACATGTGGAATATATTCCAACAGATTTGTCACGCAGGATATATAATATCTAAAATCATGTTGGCTGTCTATAGGAAGATTGACACTCCTAATCTACAAACTGCCATTTCTGCTTCTTGACAGAGAGAGAGAGAGAGAGAGAGAGAGAGAGAGAGAGAGAGAGAGAGAGAGAGAGAGAGAGAGAGAGAGAGAGAGAGAGAATTTTGACACTTGACACTCTGCCTTCACTTTTCCTGTCGTGTTTGTCGCCTTTCCTTATCCATCAGTTGGGATTTACACCCTTTAAAAATCCTCCCCTTAATCCCTAACTCTCCTTCCAACACTCTTTTCGTGTGTCGCAATCAAAACCCATTTTTATGACACCGAAATAAAAAGAAAATAAAGAGAGGGAAAAAAAAGGGGACAAGTTAAACACTCTGTCTCCAGCTTATCTGAATACGTGATGTGGAAGGGAGAGCCACTTTTCACGAAACGATATTTCAGACGACGACAATCCTGTCTATTGCAGCACAGAAATAAATGTTTTAATGTTTTCTTCTCAAGTTTTTTTTTTCTTTTTTTTTCCTTTTTTTTTTTGCTTGATCTATTTCTTTTTTTACATTTTGGTTCACGGTAATTCCCTTCACTGTGCTTTATAGCGACGTTGAATATTAGTTTTTTTTTAGGAAGATTATTATGTAAATAGTTGTTTTTCCGCAATTATTTGCTAATCTATTCAATTTCCCACATTTTAAGTCATGATAATTCCCTTCACTGAGCTTTATTATGACGTTGAAATTGGTTTATTTAGAAAGATTATTACGTAGTTATTTTTCCGCTTTTATTTGTTAATCTATTTACTTTTCCACATATTCATTCAGGATAATCCCCTTCACTGTGCTTTCCAGCAACAATGATTTGTTTTAGTTTTTTTAGATAGATGATTACGTAAACAGTTGTATCTCCACAACTATTTGTTAATCTATTTTCTTTCCAACATTTTAATTCAGGATAATCCGTTTCACCTTGCTTTCCTCCAACGATTAAACTTTGCTTTGGTTTTTCAATATTTTTAGAAAGATTATTATGTAAACAGTAACGTGATAAACTTTTGTTCTCCAGATATGAAAAACTTTGATATTCATTCATTTATTCAGTGGCGGAGTAAGGTTAATACTGTTGATTATATATATTTGTTTCCTAAACTATTAATTGATTGATTGAATAAGTAACAATTACTCATTCACAAAGGTATTAACTTAATAGTTGTTACTTGACTTATGTTATTTACAACAATGTTGTGGCATTTAATAGTATAAACCCTTGTTCTCCAGATTTAAATAACTTTGATATTTATTCATTTATTGAAGTGATGGAGTAAGGTTAATACTGTTGATTAGATGTATTTATTATTCAAAACTATTACTTGACTGACTGAATACGTAACATAATCCCATTCATACATATATTAATTCAATGATTGTTACTTGATTGTTAGAACAATAACGTGGCATTTAATATATCAAATCAGCATTAAAACAAAAACAAAAAAATCCTCTCAATATAGCAATTCAGCTTTTAAACAAGAAAATCCTCTCAATATATCAATTCGGCTTAAAAAAAAAAAAAAATTCCCATCAATATATCAACTCGGCTTTTAGACAAAAAACAATTCTTCTCAATATATTAATTCGGCTTAAAAAGAAAAAAAATATCCCATCAATATATCAACTCGGCTTTTAAACAAAAAAAAAATTCTTCTCAATATATTAATTCGGCTTAAAAAGAAAAAAAAAATCCCATCAATATATCAACTCGGCTTTTAAACAAAAAAAATTCTTCTCAATATATCAGTTCAGCTTTTAAACAAAACCAAATTCCTCTCAATATATCAATTCTGCTTTTAAACAAAAAATTCCGCTCAATGTATCAATTCAGCTTTTGAACAAAAAAAAAAAAAAAAAGCCTCTTAATATATCAATTCGGCTTTTAAACAAAACAAAATTCCTCTCAACATAACATTTCAGCTTTTAAACAAAAAATATTCTCTTAATATATCAATTCAGCTTAAAAACAAAAAATATCCTCTTAATATATCAATTCAGCTTTAAAAAAAGTCCTCTTAATATTTCAATTCAGCTTTTAAACAAAAAATATCCTCTTAATATATCAATTCGGCTTTTAAACAAAACAAAATTCCTCTCAACATAACATTTCAGCTTTTAAACAAAAAATTCCTCTCAATATACCAATTCAGCTTTTAAACAAAAATTTCCCATCAATATATTAATACAGCTTCTAGACAAAATAATTCCTCTTAATATATCAATTCAACTTTTAAACCCCCCCCCCAAAAAAAAAAAAATCCTTTCAATATATCAGTTCAGCTTTTAAACAAAAAATTCCTCTCAATATATCAATTCGGCTTTTAAACAAAACAAAATTCAGCTTTTAAACAATTCCCATTAATATATCAACTCGACTTTTAAACAAAACAACAAATATTCTCTTAATATATCAATTCAGCTTTTAATCAAAATAAAATTCCTCTCTCATTTGAACGAAAAGGAATTTCATATCTTGAGATGACACGAGAGATTTCACATCATCAGATGACGAGAGGAATTTAATTTCATCGGATGACAACTACAACCGGACAGCTGCCTCCCTCATCCACTTCATTTGAATGGCCTAACGTCGCTTAACGCACGGCTTACTTGCTGCAACGCTATTTGGATAAACCAATAAATCAATCAAGCGTCATGGATAAAAAAAAAAAAAAACTGTCTCTTAAGTTGTTTGTTTAATGTTAGGGATAGGCATTAACTGTATTATTGCTTAAGGGTACACTCGAGCACACTAGTCTATCTTAATTCTCTTGCTCTGGTTTTGTTAAAGTTTTTATAGTTTATATAGGAGATGTTTATTTCAATGTTGTTACTTTTCTTGAAATATTCTATTTTCCATTTTTCCTTTTCTCGCTGGGCTATTTTCCCTGTTGGAGCCTCTGGGCTTATAGCATCTTGCTTTTCCAACTAGGGTTGTAGCTTAGCTAGAAATAATAATAATAATAATAATAATAATAATAATAATAATAATATGACTAGGTGAGCTACAACCCTAGTTGGAAAAGAATGATGCTACAAGGGCTCCAAATGGGAAAATAACCCACTGAGGAAAGGAAATAAGGAAACATAGAATCGTGTGCCTCAGTAGTACATTCAATAGGAAATAAGGAATCATAGAATATTGTGTCTGCGTAATGCCTTCAAGCAAGAGAACTCTAACCCAAGACATTGGAAGACCATGGTACATCGGCTATGGCACTACCCAAGACTAGAGCACAATGGTTTGATTTGGGAGTGTTCTCTTAGAAGAGCTGCTTACCATAGCTAAAGAATGTCCTCTGTAAAGGCTTTCCAGAGAGCTGTCCAGACAAATTCCCTGTATCATATCCGAGAAATATGTTTGAACTATCTCCCTCAATAACCTTCCAGACTTCTGTTCGGACAACCTATAACCTCCTTGAGATATCCCTGGACAGCGATTTCCATTTGCCTCAAAATCTGTGCAGATAACCTACCCCTATCACATTCCAGAGATGTGTCCGGACAACCTATAACATCCCTGAGAACTGCCTCGTCAGCCTTACCTATTTGCCTCCAAGAGATCTGCCCAGACTAGCTACCCCTATCACATTTCAGAGATCTGTCTGGACAACCTCAGCCAATCACCTTCCAAAGATCCGTCCAGATAACCTCCTCCTATTATCTTTCAGAGATCTGTTTAGACATTCTTTCCCTATATCTTGCGACAACCACCTCTTATCAATTTCCAGAGATCTGCCAGGACTGCCTGTCGAGATCGCCTACCACAGATCTGTAGACACAATTTTTTATCATCTTCCAGAGATCTGTCCGGACAACTTTCATCATATATATATATATATATATATATATATATATATATATATATATATATATATATATAATTTACTAATATATCTATATTTACATATATACACATCCGCTTATACACATACATACAAACGTGTGTTTGTGTATATATATATATATATATATATATATATATATATATATATATATATATATATATATATACACATACAGTGTGTGTGTGTGTGTGTGTGTGTGTGTGTGTAAAATTTATTTGTTGGACTGCTATAAACATTCACTTATACAATAATAGGATGCTGCCATCAAATCTACTGTAACATATTGACATATATTGTCAATTATTTTATGCTGACTACTCTACCTGTCACCACTTATACGTAGGATATAATAAAGCTGATATACATACATATATATATGTATGTATATATATATATATATATATATATATATATATATATATATATATATATATATATATACATATATATACATATATATATCTATATATATATATATATATATATATATATATATATATATATATATCATTATCATGAGCCGTTGTTAGTCTACTGCTGGACAAAGGCCTCCAACGCGTCCTTTCACACGCGTCTGTTTAAGGACTTTCCACACCAGTTTATGTATATATATATATATATATATATATATATATATATATATACATATATATATATATATATATATATATATATATATATATATATATCATTATCATGAACCGTTGTTAGTCCACTGCTGGACAAAGGCCTCACACGCGTCCTTTCACACGTGTCGGTTTATGGTCTTTCTATACCAGTTTATACCCGCAAGTTTTCTTAGCTCGTCAATCCATCGTCTTCTCTTCCTTTCCATACTTCTTTTGCAATCTCTAGGGACTCATTCTGTTATTCTTTATGTCTATATATTATCTGTCATCCTATGTTCTCATCGTATATAATGTCCAAGTCCATTTCTTTTTCTTACACGTCGTTAGAATATCCTCTACTTTAGTGTGAGTGTGTATGTGTGTAAATATGTGCGGCATCTAATACGCACATATTGTATATATCCATTAAACCTTGAATGTACTCTGAACACCTTAAGCATGTACTTCCCACATCATTACCCGCTTAACACGCCTACAGAGATGCGTTTCCATTCTCAATTCAATTTACGAATCGGTAATAATACCCGCCACTAGTAACATTATATGATAAAAAAAATACAATTCACCTCTCTTGATAGCAGGGAGGCTGTTGTACGGTCGAAAGATACGCTCCTATACATCCTATATATAGTACAGGAATTTCCTGTTGGTTCTCCTCTGGCATTGTTGAGTATTGTTGAGTATCAAGCGACCGGAAGCCTCGGCCCATATTCCTTTTTTTATTTTGGGATTTTCACATGAGCGATTTTTCTAAGTCAACAATTCCTGTCCACGTCAATGGCCTTTAAGACTTTTCTTGGAAATTTTCTTAAAGAAAAAATGTGATCGATGATGATGATGATGATAATAATAATAATAATAATAGTCATTATTATTATTATTATTATTATTATTATTATTATTATTATTATCAAATGGTCAACTAGATATTCAGCAGAAATTCTTACGATAAAACTTAAAACTATGTTATCAATATCATAATCATTATAATTACTTCAACTACCATTCGTATAATAATAATAATAATAATAATAATAATAATAATAATAATAATAATCATTATCATTATTATCATCAAAAATAGCTAATATCATTATATTATTATTATTATTATTATTATTATTATTATTATTATTATTATTATTATTTGCTAAGCTACAATGCTAGTTGGAAAAGCAGGATGCTATAAGCACAGGGGTTCCAACAGGGAAAATAGCCCAGTGATGAAAGGAAACAAGGAAAAATGAAACATTTTTAAGAGTAACAACATTAAAATGAATATTTCCTGTATAAGCTATAAAAACTTCATCAAAACAAGGGGAGGAGAAATTAGACAGACTAGTGTGTCTGAGTGTACCCTCAAGCAAGAGAACTCTAACCAAAGACAGTGGAAGACCATGGTACAGAGGGTATGGGACTACCCAAGACTAGAGAACAATGGTTTGCTTTTGGAGTGTCCTCCTAAAAGAGCTGCTTACCATAGCTAAAGAGTCTCTTCTACCCTTACCAAAAGGAAAGTGGCCACTGAACAATTACAGTGCAGTAGTTAACCCTTGGGTGAAGAATTGTTCGGTAATCTCAGTGTTGTCAGGTGTATGAGGACAGAGGAGAATCTGTAAAGAATATGCCAGATTATTCGGTGTATATGTAGGCACCGGGAAAGTGAACCGTAACCAGAGATAAGGATCCAATATACTGTAGTACTGTCTAGCCAGACAAAGGACCACATAACTCTCTTGCGGAAGTATCTCAACGGGTGGCTGGTGCCCTGGCCAAACTACTACCTATAATCATTAAATGATAATCAAGAACGCAATAAAACTAATAATAATTATTAGATTAAATATACACAAAAGATAATATCAGAATAAAAGCAATACCAAAACAAATCTCTGATTTTCCACTGTTGTGGTGACCACGACACCATCGGGATAAAATCTCCGAGAATACAGCCCACTGTTGATTCAGGGATTTTCCCAAATCCTCGGGTAAATATTTCGAAAAAATATATTTGGGAAGAAAGCGTTGTGTTAAATCCTATGATGCTGGACTCGAAAGAGACGTTTTTTTTTTTTTCTTAACGGTTCTTGATTTCTTTTATTGTAATTCAAAAGAGATATTTTTGCCTGTCGTTTGCTATTATATTTGCAATAAATATTTTGTAGTGATATTGTTGCTGTATACATAAATGGGATAATAAAATATAACTAACCTTGGTTGACAGCTGTTGAATTGCTAACAGCTGTTGAATTGCTATTGGCAAACCTCTCTCTCTCTCTCTCTCTCTCTCTCTCTCTGCATTATACACACACACACACATGCATTTATATATATATATATATATATATATATATATATATATATATATATATATATATATATATATATATATATATATATATATATAAACGAACGCAAAAATTTCTAGTCCACTGCAGGACAAAGGTGGAGTTTTGTCAGTTTTCATCACCACGCTGGCCATTGCAGATTAGTGGTGGTGGGAGATTTTCCTCTAATCGCTCACAGCAAACCAACCAAGTATGGGTCCCTGACTAGTACGCAAACCTCTTTACCACACTAAGGTATACCCAATCAGAGAGGGATATATACTGTATATATATATATATATATATATATATATATATATATATATATATATATATATATATATATATATATATATCACATACATACATATACCAAGGCACTTCCCCCAATTTTGGGGGGGTAGCCGACATCAACAAATGAAACAAAACAAAAAAGGGGACCTCTACTCTCTACGTTCCTCCCAGCCTAACCAGGGACTGAACCGAGTTAAGCTGGTACTGCTAGGGTGTCACAGCCCACCCTCCCACATTATCCACCACAGATGAAGCTTCATAATGCTGAATCCCCTACTGCTGCTACCTCCGCGGTCATCTAAAGCATCGGAGGCAGCAGCAGGGCCTACCGGAACTGCGTCACAATCGCTCGCCATTCATTCCTATTTCTAGCACGCTCTCTTGCCTCGCTCACATCTATCCTCCTATCACCCAGAGCTTCCTTTACTCCATCCATCTACCCAAACCTTGGCCTTCCTCTCGTACTTCTCCCATCAACTCTTGCATTCATCACCTTCTTTAGCAGACAGCCATTTTCCATTCTCTCAACATGGCCAAACCACCTCAACACATTCATATCCACTCTAGCTGCTAACTCATTTCTTACACCCGTTCTCACCCTCACCACTTCGTTCCTAACCCTATCTACTCGACATACACCAGCCATACTCCTTGGACACTTCATCTCAAACACATTCAATTTCTGTCTCTCCATCACTTTCATTCCCCACAACTCCGATCCATACATCACAGTTGGTACAATCACTTTCTCATATAGAACTCTCTACATTCATGCCCAACCCTCTATTTTTTACTACTCCCTTAACTGGCTCAACACTTTTCAACCTTCATTCACTCTCTGACGTACATCTGTTTCCACTCCACCATTTGCTGCAACAACAGACCCCAAGTACTTAAACTGATCCACCTCCTCAAGTAACTCTCCATTCAACATGACATTCAACCTTGCACCACCTTCCCTTCTCGTGCATATCATAACCTTACTCTTACCCACATTAACTCTCAACTTCCTTCTCTCACACACTCTTCCAAATTCTGTCACTAATCGTCCAAGCTTCTCTTCTGTGTCTGCAACCAGTACAGTATCATCCGCAAACAAAAACTGATTTACCTCCCATTCATAGTCATTCTCGTCTACCAGTTTTAATCCTCGTCCAAGCACTCGAGCATTCACCTCTCTCACCACTCCATCAACATACAAGTTAAACAACCACGGCGACATCACACATCCCTGTCTCAGCCCCACTCTCACCGGAAACCAATCACTCACTTCATTTCCTATCCTTACACATGCTTTACTACCTTTGTAGAAACTTTTCACTGCTTGCAACAACCTTCCACCAACTCCATATAACCTCATCACATTCCACATTGCTTCCCTATCAACTCTATCATACGCTTTCTCCAGATCCATAAAAGCAACATACACCTCCTTACCTTTTGCTAAATATTTCTCGCATATCTGCCTAACTGTAAAAATCTGATTCATACAACCCCTACCTCTTCTAAAACCATCCTGTATTTCTAAGATTGCATTCTCTGTTTTATCCTTGATCCTATTAATCATTACTCTACCATACACTTTTCCAACTACACTCAACAAACTAATACCTCTTGAATTACAACACTCATGCACATCTCCCTTACCCTTATATAGTGGTACAATACATGCACAAACCCAATCTACTGGTACCATTGACAACACAAAACACATATTAAACAATCTCACCAACCATTCAAGTACAGTCACACCCCCTCCTTCAACATCTCAGCTCTCACACCATCCATACCAGATGCTTTTCCTACTCTCGTTTCATCTAGTGCTCTCCTCACTTCATCTATTGTAATCTCTCTCTCATTCTCATCTCTCATCTCCCATCACTGGCACCTCAACACCTGCAACAGCAATTATATCTGCCTCCCTATTATCCTCAACATTCAGTAAACTTTCAAAATATTCTGCCCATCTTTTCCTTGCCTCCTCTATATATATATATATATATATATATATATATATATATATATATATATATATATATATATATACACAGTATATATATACATATATACATATATATGTATATATATATAGATATATATATATATATATATATATATATATATATATATATATATATATATATATACATATATATATATGTGTGTGTGGGGGGGGGTGTAAATGTATATTTGTGTACATATTCATTTAATAATTTTATTTGGATTTCCTTGATGGATTATTCAGAACTAATACATTGAGAAACTTGACGTTTTGAAAATTAGTAATGAATTCAGCCATATACAAAATTCACCTCATTAATAATATTCAGTAAGTTAAAACTCTAAATAATGAAGAAAAAAGCAGTGTCCATATTTATCCAGAACTAATACCTTCAAACGAGGATTTGAATAAAGTAATGAATTCAGCCATATACAAAATTCAGTACGTCAAATCTCAAAATAATGAAGAAAATAGCACAGAATGTCCATATCTATACAGAACAAATACATTGAAATTTGACGATTTGAAAATTAGTAATGAATTCAGCCATATACAAAAAATCATCTCATGAATAAAACTAAGTACGTTAAAACTCAAAATAATGAAGAAAAAAGCACAGAATGTCCATATTTCTACAGAACTAATACATTGAAACTTGATTTGAAAATTAGTAATGAATTCAGACAAATACAAAATTCACCTGATTACTAAAGCCAAATAATGAAGAAAAAAGCACAGAATGTCTATATTTATTCAGAACTAACACATTGAAACTTGATTTGAAAATTAGTAATGAATTCAGCCAAATACAAAATTCACCTGATTATCAAAACCAAATAAAAAAAAAATAAATAAAAAAAAACAGAATCAGCGAGAAAAAAGAAGTCCGATTTATTCAAAATTAATACACTAAAAGTAAACAACGCTAAAGAGCTTCAGTCTCTGTCCCATTTTTCAAAGCCAACGACAAGTCCTCATTAGGGTTGCCGAAAGTTTTCGTATGCTGGCTTTGAAGTTGTTGTAGCCTTAGCTCTTGGTGTCCTTTAGGGGAGAAATATTGGCTATAAAGTTTGGATTCCAAAAAACCTATACGCCAGACGAAATAACACGTCCGATTAGTTTTAAAATTCAATGGAGTCAGAGGAAGCTATTGGAGTGTATCATGTTTCATATTCTTTTAGTCAAATAACTTCATTTTCTTTATAAACACGGATACAAAGGACAAAACACTGTTGTGTTTACATATGGTGAATAAGTCGGGCAGATTTTATTTATATATATATATATATATATATATATATATATATATATATATATATATATATATATAAAACAGTTACCAAATATGTAGGTATATGTTTTAATATCAATGCAACTTAAAAGCGAAAAAAGTTCAGTATGATTTGCTGGAATATCTAGATAAGAATAATTTTTAAGTTTAACCAATATGTTTGTAAATCCCACCAATTATAGATAGAATCTCAGGTTTTTCACGTCGTTGTAATTTCTTAAATGTGGAGTTTTTCTTTACACTGTTTAAAGATCGCTCATGAATGGCAGAGACAAGGGACAGAACAATGCCCTAGAGGCTGACCATATATACATATGATCTTCGCCCAAAACGCCTCTCCATTAAGCTAGGACCAAGGAGGGTCAGACAATGGCTGCTGATAATTCCGCCGGTAGATGTATATGCTCCCTCAAACCCACCTCCCCCCTTCCCTAGCTCACAGGGATGGTAAGGTTGCAGACACTACTAGAAACTATCGACTTTGAGCGGGTCTTGAACCTCCGTCCAGCAGAATGTCAAGCAAGAACGTTTCCAACAGGCTATCACAACTATGTTGATATATTTATTTTTACGTTGTTACTGTTCTTAAAATATCCTATTTTTTCTTGTTTCCTTTTCTCACTGGGCTATTTTCCCTGTTGGGGTCTATTTTTCTAACTAGGGTTATAGCTTAGCAAGTAATAATAATAATAATAATAATAATAATAATAATAATAATAATAATAATAATAATATGGATTAAAGCTAAGAGTACACTTTATTGCTGAAGTTATATGCCATCTAATTTTCCTTTCGCCTTAAAACATTATACATAATGTGAACGTGACTTGCAAATATACTTCTTCCCTGCAGTTATAAGCAGAATCCAATTTGTCTTACGCCATAAAACTTTCTAGATAATGTGACCTCGATTAGCAAATACAAAAATGCTCCAGCAATACAAGAAACTAACAAGGAAAAGAAATTAAAAATATGTCACAGGCTAATATTTAGAAATCGTTTAAAAAGAAATACAGAAAGGTTATATTATATATTGCATATCATTCTATCTAAAGTAAAATAAAAATATTACAATTGTTCATTGCGTCGCATGAGTAAGACGATTTTCATGAAAGCAGATCATTAGTCAATTATTCTCAATAGTTAATTATCCAGAAGGGATTATCATCGCGTGAATAGCTCAGTTAAATTCTGTCAAATTTGTTCTTCAGTATTTGAGATATCTCGTTAATATACATCCAATAACCCATGAGCGTCAACACCTTCCAGTTGGATTGACTAAAGTGAGTAAGTTTATATATATATATATATATATATATATATATATATATATATATATATATATATATATATATACATATATATATATATATATATATATATATATATATATATATATATTCATATATATATACATACATACATATGTACTTACAAAAAATGGTCACATCCATCCAGAATACAATTGAGAATTTGAAAAAAAAAAAAATAATTCAGCCATATACGAAATTCCCCTGATTAATAATTCACATACATGCATTCATATAAAAACTAATATATATATATATATATATATATATATATATATATATATATATATATATATATATATATATATATATATATATATATACACACGTGCGGTATATACATTATTTACATACGTATAAACATACAAAATTATAACTATTCTTTATATATGCATATATATATATATATATATATATATATATATATATATATATATATATATATTCCTAAAGTGTTAATTACCATTTACCGTGCTATATTTGTTAGAATAAAAGCAAACAAAAAAATGTTAATTACGTCCTATGACATCAGTCCCTACAATTTCACATCCTCCAACATTTAAAAGTCCTCCCAATAAACGAAATTCATAAAATTAATGAAAGTAACATAATTCAATTCATCTGAACCCGAAGTGGACCATCAATCAATCATTAACACACTCCTATACTTAATTTTTTTAATGAGGCGCATTTGCACATATTCGCAAGGGTGCCCTTTTAGCTCGGGAAAGTTTCCAGCTACCTGATTGGTTGGACAAGATAATTCTAACCAATAACTAGCAGGAAACTTTTCCGAGCTAAAATGTTATTTTTAATGAGGCGCATTTGCACATACTCGCAGGGGCGCCGTTTTAGCTCGGAAAAGTTTCCTGCTAGCTGATTGGTGGGACATGATAATTCTAACCAATCAGCTAGTAGGAAAGTTGTCCGAACTAAAAGGGCACCCCTGCGAGTCAGTACAAATAGGCCCCATTAAAAAAAATCGAGTATAGGTCAGGTAAGCCAGGTAACGACGGACGCTTACCAATGACCTTTTACCACGAGATAACCAACGGATCAACGGGTTATTAAATCTTAAAGCAAAATGGTTCCGGTGATGAATAATGAACACTTCGATAGATTGTTGATGTGATGGATTTTATGGGGAACCAGACTGGTATTGCTTCAAGTCTGATGACTCGGCAGTTAATTGGTTATCGCCAGTTTGTTGGTAATCCGATAAAAGTCCTTTTTTTTTGGGGGGGCGGGGTAGGAAACTGGATCGCTGTATGAGTGACAGATGGAAGACTAGTTATAGTTTATAGGTATTGGTAAGACTTGAAAAAATCTCCCCTATTTAATAAAGAGCAAGTGTCTGGGTACATATACAGTATATATATATATATATATATATATATATATATATATATATATATATATATATATATATATATATATCACGTCACGCTCAGTCCCTCGGGTAAGAGGAGAGGGAGTAGTCATACTCTGGTGAGAAAGGAATGCTTGTGCATATCTATCTAAATACTTAGCCGTCATTTAACCATTGAAGTAAACGATATAATAATTATAATCACACACAAATTTAAACGTTAAATTATAAAAGACCATATTTATGAATAATAGTAGGATTTAAAAAAAAAATACGATATTGATATTCACGAAAACAAAAAAAAAATTAAAGGTAAAACTAAAAAAGGACATATTCTTAACTAAAATATACGATAAGAATAAACACAAAAAAATTTGAAACGTAAAATTATAAGGGGATAATTTTATAAATAACATTTAAGATTGATTTGAAAAAAAAATAGGATATTGATAATCGCAAAAAAAGCGTAAAATGATAAAAGGACATATTTATAAATAAAATTAATAATTGAAAAATATAAGATATTGATATTCACAGAAAAATGAAGCATAAGATTATAAAAGGACACATTTTCTGTACCGTAACTTTTTTATTTCAGTAAAAAAAAACACGAATCTAAAAACACGTTAAAAGATTGTTTTCATGACTAAATTAAAATCAAAGACTGTGAAAATTAGTGCGGTAACAGTAACGAATTTTCTGTGCATACTAATCGGGTAATGAAATAAAAAAGTAATTATTTTTCTGCTTGAAAAAGTCTGTAAAAATACGACCACGACAATAAATCATTAAGATATAAAGCAAAAATGGAATATCCCCCCAAAATAAAAAAAAAAAAAAAATATGCCTTCACAATAATTGCCGATTTCCATCTAAAATTTACTCTCTAAATTACAGAGGAACTTGATAGCGTCAATGGAAATCATTTAACTTTATAATAACTTGGAAAACAAGCTTATATGCAAGTACTTGCGAGCAATAACATCTCAAAAATTCAAACCAACTACTGCAGTCTAATGTCTTTTATTTTAATTGTTGATTACTTCTCTTGTTTCCTTATTTCCTTTCCTCACTGGGCTATTTTCCCTGTTGGAGCTCTGGAGCTTATAGCATCCTGCTTTTCCAACTAGAGTTGTAGCTTAGCAAGTAATAATAATAATAATAATAATAATAATAATAATAATAATAATTCACGAGGGCAAGCTTAAACAGGTTCTATTATCAGTGCAGGGAGGAAAAAGGGGAAATACCATTACAGTGTACGAGCGTGTGTGAAACACGTACGGTACATGGCTCCCCTCTCTCCCAAAGGGATTTAGATACCTTTAATTATTAGGTAAATCATTCCGTACAAATAAACCTTTACATGTAACGAAGATTAAGCAAAGATTGAAAAAAAAAATTGTAGCAGAATAAAAAAAAAAATGTAGCAGAATTTTAAAAATTGTAGAAAAATCAAAAAAAAATTGTAGCAGAATTAAAAAAATTATAAAAGAATTAAGAAAATTGTAGCAGAATTGAAAAGAGAAAATGTAGCAGAATTGAAAATAAATTATAGCAGAATTAAAGATATTGTAGCAGAATAGAAAAAAAAATTGTAGCAGAATTAAAAAGATTGTAGCAAAATAATAAAAAAAAGTGTAGCAGAATTGAAAAAAAAATTGTAGCAGAATTAAAAATAAATTATAGCAGAATTAAAGAAATTGTAGCAGAATAAAAAAAAAATAGCAGAATTAAAAAGATTGTAGCAAAATAAAAAAAAAAGTGTAGCAGAATTGGAAAAAATTGTAGCAGAATTGAAAATAAATTATAGCAGAATTAAAGAAATTGTAGCAGAAAAAAAATTGTAGCATAATTTAAAAAATTGTAGAAAAAAAAGTGTAACAGAATTAAAATCAATTTTAGCAGAATAAAAAAAAAATTGTAGCAAAATAAAATAAAAAAAATGTAGCAGAATTTAAAAAAATATTGTAGCAGAATTTAAAAAATTGTAGCAAAAAAAAAAAATAAGTGTAGCAGAATTACCAAAAAATTCTGGAAGAATTAAAACCGTTGTAGTAGAATAAAAAAAAAATGTAGCAAAATTAGAAAAAAAGGTGTAGCAGAATTAAAAAATTCTAGCAGAAGTAAAACAATTGTAGCAAACCTAAAACAATTGTAGCAGGTGTAAAAAAATTGTAGAAAAATTGAAGAACTTGCTATTTTCGCTTAACATCAATTTGATTGCTTCTTCGCCATCCCTTGCGATCGATTTCCTATTCAATGAAGATGCAATAAAACCCGTTCGCAGACTCCACATCTCTTTACATAAGTGAGCAAGATCCTTTCAGCTTCAGTAACAACACCACAGTTGTGACGCCTGAGGGAATACCAATTAGTCACACTAAAGATGCAGTGTCTATTTTCCGAGAAATTTTTTTTGTTTTGTTTTTGCAGTGGAAGCGAAAAAACTCCAAGCACGTACGAGAGGAATGAACACAGCTCCCGACAACAGTATATTTAGAACACAGAAATATCGGATCAACAACGGAATTTTATTTGGAACACAGAAATATTGGATCTCGACACGGTATAATATTTGGAACACAGAAATATTGGATCTCGACACGGTATAATATTTGGAACACAGAAATATTGTATCTCGACAATGGTATAATATTTGGAACACATAAATATTGGATCTCGACAACGGTATAATATTTGGAACACAGAAATATTGTTTCTCGACAATGATATAATATTTGGCACACGAAATATTGTATCTCGACAATGGTATAATATTTGGAACACAGAAATATTGTATCTCGACAACGGTATAATATTTGGAACACAGAAATATTGTATCTCGACAACGGTATAATATTTGGAACACAGAAATATTGAATCTCGACAACGGCATAATATTTGGAACACAGAAATATTGTATCTCGACAATGGTATAATATTTGGAACACAGAAATATTGTATCTCAACAATGGTATAATATTTGGAACACAAAAATATTGTATCTCGACAATGGTATAATATTTGGAACACAGAAATATTGTATCTCGACAATGGTATAATATTTGGAACACAGAAATATTGTATCTCGACAACGGTATAATATTTGGAACACAAAACTATTGGATCTCGACAACGGTAAAATATTTGGAACACAGAAATATTGTATCACGACAACGGTATAATATTTGGAACACAAAAATATTGGATCTCGACAGCGGTATAATCTTTGGAACACAGAAATACTGGATCTCGCCAACGGTATAATATTTGGAACACAGAAATATTGTATCTCAACAATGGTATAATATTTGGAACACAAAAATATTGTATCTCGACAATGGTATAATATTTGGAACACAGAAATATTGTATCTCGACAATGGTATATTATTTGGAACACAGAAATATTGTATCTCGACAACGGTATAATATTCGGAACACATAACTATTGGATCTCGACAACGGTATAATATTTGGAACACAGAAATATTGTATCACGACAACGGTATAATATTTGGAACACAAAAATATTGGATCTCGACAGCGGTATAATCTTTGGAACACAGAAATACTGGATCTCGCCAACGGTATAATATTTGGAACACAGAAATATTGGATCTCGACAACGGTATAATATTTGGAACACAGAAATATCGTATCTCGCCAACGGTATAATATTTGGAACACAAAAATATTGGATCTCGACAACGGTATAGTATTTGGAACACAGAAATACTTTATCTCGACAACGGTATAATATTTGGAACACAGAAATATTGGATCTCGACAACGGTATAATATTTGGAACACAGAAATATTGGATCTCGACAATGGTATAAAATTTGGAACACAGAAATATTGGATCTCGACAACGGTATAATATTTGGAACACATAAATATTGGATCTCGACAACGGTATAATATTTGGAACACAGAAATATTGGATCTCGACAACGGTATAATATTCGGAACACAGAAATATTGTATCTCGACAACGGTATAATATTTGGAACACAGAAATATTGTATCTCAACACGGTATAATATTTGGAACACAAAAATATTGGATCTCGACAACGGTATAATATTTGGAACACAGAAATACTGGATCTCGCCAACGGTATAATATTTGGAACACAGAAATATTGGATCTCGACAACGGTATAATATTTGGAACACAGAAATATCGTATCTCGCCAACGGTATAATATTTGGAACACAAAAATATTGTATCTCGACAACGGTATAATATTTGGAACACATAAATATTGGATCTCGACAACGGTATAATATTTGGAACACAGAAATACTGGATCTCGACAACGGTATAATATTTGGAACACAGAAATATTGGATCTCGACAGCGGTATAATATTTGGAACACAGAAATATCGTATCTCGCCAACGGTATAATATTTGGAACACATAATATTGGATCTCGACACGGTATAATATTTGGAACACAGAAATATCGTATCTCGCCAACGGTATAATATTTGGAACACAGAAATATTATATCTCGACAATGGTATAATATTTGGAACACAGAAATATTGTATCTCGACAACGGTATAATATTTGGAACACAGAAATATTGGATCTCGACACGGTATAATATTTGGAACACAGAAATATCGTATCTCGCCAACGGTATAATATTTGGAACACAGAAATATTGTATCTCGACAATGGTATAATATTTGGAACACAGAAATATTGTATCTCGACAATGGTATAATATTTGGAACACAGAAATATTGTATCTCGACAACGGTATAATATTTGGAACACAAAAATATTGGATCTCGACAACGGTATAATATTTGGAACACAGAAATATTGTATCTCGCCAACGGTATAATATTTGGAACACAGAAATATTGTATCTCGACAATGGTATAATATTTGGAACTCAGAAATATTGTATCTCGACAATGGTATAATATTTGGAACACAAAAATATTGGATCTCGACAATGGTATAAAATTTGGAACACAGAAATATTGGATCTCGACAACGGTATAGTATTTGGAACACAGAAATACTTTATCTCGACAACGGTATAATATTTGGAACACAGAAATATTGTATCTCGCCAACGGTATAATATTTGGAACACAGAAATATTGTATCTCGACAATGGTATAATATTTGGAACACAGAAATATTGTATCTCGCCAACGGTATAATATTTGGAACACAGAAATATTGTATCTCGACAATGGTATAATATTTGGAACACAGAAATATTGTATCTCGACAATGGTATAAAATTTGGAACACAGAAATATTGGATCTCGACAGCGGTATAATATTTGGAACACAGAAATATCGTATCTCGCCAACGGTATAATATTTGGAACACAGAAATATTGAATCTCGACACGGTATAATATTTGGAACACAGAAATATCGTATCTCGACAACAGTATAATATTTGGAACCCAGAAATATAGTATCTCCATAAAGGTATAATATTTGGAACACAGAAATATTGGATCTCGACAACGGTTTAATATTTGGAACACAGAAATATCGTATCTCGACAACGGTATAATATTTGGAACACAGAAATATTGGATCTCGACAACGGTATAACATTTGGAACACAGAAATATCGTATCTCGACAACAGTATAATATTTGGAGTACATAAATATCAGAGGATATACGTAGACAAAAATTTAAGCGATTAGTTACAAAAGATAACCTTAGAAGCCACTAATACATTAATTTCAAAACAATCAAAAGATGCTTTCCATTGCAAAAATAAACACTATTCTAAAGTGTAAAAGTAATGTCTCCACGTTTGCACTTGCCGTCGTTCAAACCGGGCCAGGTAACTCTCAAGCAGAAAAGAGAGATATACAATGTCCCTATGGTTTGGTTTCGCTACCTCGAAACTCTCTTGTCACTGATACCCCCAACAAAAGGATGTCCTTGCAAGCTTCTCAAATTAGCTTCGCAGTAAACCAATAATTGATTACATAACTATACACAAGAATTATTTTCACGATTAAATAAACAGTAAAGACAACATTGATTACATCACAATACACAAGAACTGATTTCACGGTTAAATAAGCAATAAAGTCATAACTGATTACACCTCAATACAAGAGAAACAATTTATTGGTTGAATAAGCAGTAGAGCCATAATTGATTACATTAGAATACACTAAAAATAACTTCAGGTTTTTATACGCAATAAAGTAATAATTGATTATATCACAACACACGAAAAATAATTTCTTGGTTAAATAACCAGGAAAGCCATAACTGATTACATTATAATACACAAAATAAATTCACGGTTAAATAACCAGTAAAGTCATAATTGATTAAATTATAATACACAAAATAAATTCACGGTTAAATAACCACTAAAGCCATAGTTGATTACATTATAATTCACAAAAAAATAAATTCACGATTAAATAACCAGTAAAGTCATAATTGATTAAATTATAATGCACAAAATAAATTCACGGTTAAATAACCAGTAAAGTCATAATTGATTAAATTATAATGCACAAAATAAATTCACGGTTAAATAACCAGTAAAGCCATAATTGATTACATTATAATACACAAAAAATAAATTCACGGTTAAATAAATAAAAAAATATCAACCAAGCTAGGCGAACTAAGGTTACGAGATGAATCATGAATGAATGCATAATTGCAAATCAAATTAAGTCACCTGTTGCACGCCCTGGTTCAAATCATGCTGATATCACGCCCTTTCAGAAGCTGAAGTTTTGTTTTAAGTGAAAATCTCTTGTTTATATAACTATATTCTTGGAACATCATTCAGTTTTTAAAATATTGGTGTCCAAGACCTTCCACTTTTATGAAAATATAAGTAGGTATTGCATTTACCTTCAGAGTTTTAGTTTATACTTTGTGAAATATTTTCAAATTTGTAAAGAAATGTGCATTTACAGGTGGACAAATACTTGATACATGACTATGCACTCTTCTAATAAATACATTTTGATCAGTGAAAATATTGCACGTGCATGTACAGTATAAGAGACTATTGCAATTCATTGCAACGATTCAATTTTTGACAATTTTGTCACTTAGGAAAAACAGCAAGAAAAATCTTCAGTCAAAATATTTTTTTTTTCAGGACAGTTTTATTTCAATATTATTACTGTCTTCAATGGCAACTTTTCTGGTGTATTACACAAAATGAATATATATTCTCCAAATTTTACAAACACGCCATACATAGTATATAAAATGTTCTTGCTCACTTATGTAAAGAGATGTGGTTTCTACGAACGAGTTTTATTGCATCTTCATTGAATAGGAAATCGATCGCAAGGGATGGGAAGTAGCAATGAAATTGATGTCAGGCGAACACAGCAAGTTCTTCAACTCTCCTGTATTTTTTCTCAATCATTGCTCAATCTTCTTTGCATGAAAAGGTTGTTTTTTTTTTTTTTTTTTTTTTTTTTTTTTTTTTTTTTTTTTTTTTTTTTTCTTTTTTTTTTAAACAAAACAAGAACACCCTTGTTTCCGTGTTAGAGATGTCAGCAACAATATAAAAGCAATTCAATCCAATGAAGTTACCTAAGCAACAAGAAAAAACAAGTGACAATGAAGTTACTTAGTAACTAGGAAACCTGAGTGACAATGAAGTTGTCTAGCTACGAGTAAAAGTAAGAGACAATGAAGTTACTTAGCAATAAGAAAAAGTAAGAGACCATGAAGTTACCTAGCAATAAGAAAAAGTAACAGACCATGAAGTTACCTAGCAATAAGAAAAAGTAAGAGACTATGAAGTTACCTAGCAACTAGAAAAACTGAGTGAAAATTAAGTTACCTAGCAACTTGAAAAACTGAGTGACAATGAAGTTACCTAGCAACTAGAAAGAAGTGACAATGAAGTTACCTAGCAACACGAAAAACTAAATGAATAGACATACACTCTGTGTTGGGCCTGCAAGAACACCCTTGTTCCCCTGTTACAGGTGTCAATAACTATAAAGCCAATAAGGTTACCTAACAACAAGACGTACTGACTGTACAGACATATAATCCGTGTTAGGGCTACACGAATACCCTTTTCTTTCTTATTACATGTGTCTATCAAATGCAACCCCATGAAGTTAGCAAGTAGCAGGCAAAACTGAGTGAAGAGTCATAAAAGCCCTATTGGAGAATGTTATGAGATATGATAATGAGCATCTCGATTCAAGAACTGTTTGATGATAAAGTGAATCATAATGCAGTAGAAAAGAAGATAAATGACAGCCACTGGAAAACAATTAACAATCTACCAAATACACTGCTTCTCCAATAATCAATATCTATCCAATTGTCCATCCTCAAGATCTAAACCATGATAGTAAAACTAACCCTGAGGTATGACTTACCTACTCTCTGTTTATGAGAACTAAGTGATGGATAACAGAGATCAATTCACATTAAATTCACTAGAATTTTATGGTTCATTGACTGTTGGGTGGTTTTGTCAGAATTGTTGTCTAGATGGATGAGAATAAGGGAGGGATTAGTTCAGATTCAAACACATGACACATTCAAGTTATTGGGGATGGCTGAAAGCAACTGTTCTTTTCTAGTCGCGCGAGTCGCTATCAAGGATGTGCACATAGTTTTTGCTGTTGGTAATCACGCTCAAAACTATTCTATTTTGGTAGTCAGAACTTATAATAGAGTGACAAAAGAGTAGTGCATTTTGCAAGGAGACAAACTATTCAAACTGATCCCCTGAAACAGACAAATCACTTCCTGATGGGTATAATAAACATTCATGACACTCCAAAGGTGATCTGCTGGCACTATGGTGTTATGAATGCGCATGTAGAACATAATGTATCACAGGAGGTAACCTTGAAATTAACTTACTGTAATCATAAGAAGGATCTTATCTTCTTCAAGATAAGCGATTCTGTTTGCACCTAGTAGAACAGAAAAGGGCATCTTAAGTCAAATGTCTCCATCAGTCCAATTATATACAAAATAGTCATTGGACACGACTGGTGGTCTTCTATAATTGCCCATCATTATTGGCATTTTTACCAACAAAAAGGACCATAAGATCATGAAATATGAGAACTTGAATATGGTTCACCTTTAACGAGGGGGTCTTGCAGTGTGCTAATGAGTGAAGCAACGTCATCACATATCAGCCTAGGAGTACAATGAGACAAACGGTTCATGTCTCTTTTCTGAAACCTTCGTAAATCAATTGGACTTTTTGGTATTGAAACTATGAATTTGGGCTTTAAGGCCCAGCGCTGGGGTCCGGTAGGTCAATCATCATAAAAGTGAAAGCTAGAGAACCCCCTGTCCGGTAAAGGTAAAAGGCTATAGAGCAATACGGAAGAAAGGAAACTGGAACGAATGTATAGTAGAAAGCTTAAGAGTGCAGCTAGGGCCCGAAGGAATGCTCCTCGTGATGACAAATTCAAAGATTACCTCAAAAGCTTGTTGACAGATGACGACTGATACACCAAAATAAGTTGCAAAATTTTTTTATAAAGATTGATTGCAAGTTGAACTTCGATTAATTTTCTTAGTTTGGCAGATGAATTATCTTCAGCTTATTAGCCAGGTTTTGAAGAAGTCTGGTTAATTTGTCCCCTATCCTTCAATAAAATCTACTTCATAGACTTGACAAGTTAGGAATATGAAACATTTCTATCAGTTTAGAACTTATCTATCCTTTAGATACAGCTTGTTCATGGATAGGTTATGAAAAATTTATATCAAAGAAGAATGACAAAACAGTTGGAGAGAGAGAGAGAGAGAGAGAGAGAGAGAGAGAGAGAGAGAGAGAGGGGGGGGGGGATAACAAGCTGTTTTGTATATCATATGTTTGTTGAAATACAATAAAATATAGGCACAAATATCATGTATGAAAGAGGGGGAGAAAGCATAATCTATTTTGTAAATCAGAAGTTTATTTAAAAAATCACATAAAGGTATAAACGTACAAATACTGTGTATGACAGAGAGAGAGAGAGAGAGAGAGAGAGAGAGAGAGAGAGAGAGAGAGAATAAGCTGTTTTGTATATCATATGTTTGTTGACATACAATAAAATATAGGCACAAATATCAATAAAATATAGGCACAAATATTATGTATGAAAGAGGGGGAGAAAGCATAACCTATTTTGTATATCAGAAGTTTGTCCAAAAAATCACATAAAGGTATAAACATACAAATGCTGTATATGAGAGAGAGAGAGAGAGAGAGGAGAGAGAGGAGAGGAGAGAGAGAGAGAGATTGAAAACATCTAAACTGAAAATTTACAGGGTTATTTATGGCCTCATGAATGTTTGAAGGATTCGTCAAGGGTATCTTGGCACATAACTTTGCAAAAACTTTCCCCGGGAGTGCAACCACGCACTGGAGTCATGAAATCAGATTTTTTTTTTTTTTTTTTTTTGGGGTAGTGAACGAAGTGGAGAAGTGGATCAAAGGATAAAAAAAAAAAAGCTTTTGAAAAGAACGCATGAAATCAAGGACACATTTCTATAGATCCTTAAAGGTTGGCATAAGCCAATGGCCAATCCAATAAATCCACGTGCTCCCATATCAGTCTCCGGATAGTAATGGAACCCGTCGTTTATTTAGAGGTCTTATGTACAAGAGAAAAATATGAATTATTTTTATGGACTTATTTGTCCTGGGGGTGATTTCGTAGTCTTAAAACATATTGTTGTTAGATCAAATGGGCCGTGTGCCAGAAAGAGCTCTTAAAAGTTAGAACAATCTGTAATGAAAAAAGTTCTGGATATCCAACACGTTACATGTGGAATAGAAATATACTTCTATCATAAGGCCTCGATTAGCTCAGTTTGTACTGTTCTTTTCTATCTCTTGAATTTCATGGTCTTGTCTATCTCTAGAGAATAATGCTCTTGCCTACCTCTAAAGATTAATACTCTCGTCTAATCTCTAGAGATTAATTTTTTTGTCTATCTCTAGAGAATAATGCTCTTGTCCAGTTTCTAGAGATTAATGCTCTTGTCTATATTTGGAGATTAATACTCTGGTCTATCTCTAGAGATTAATACTCTCGTCTAATCTCTAGAGGTTAATGCTCTTGGCTAATCTCTAAGGATTAATGCTCTTGTCTATCTCTAGAGATTAATACTCTCCTCTAGTCTCTAGAGTAATATTAATGTTCGTGTCTGTCTCTAGAGCTTAATACTCTTGTCTTTTCTCTAGAGATTAATGTTCTTGGCTAGTCTCTAAGACTAATGCTCTTGTCTATCTCTAGCGTCTTGTGTTCGATTTGAGGTAAAAATAAAAATGAATGTAATTTACTTTGTCGACAATTTTGATCTATAAGTTTAGAATGTGAGCAATATGACCCGGTGCCAGGGCTCGGAAGGTCATTCAGCGACCAGGTGAAACTGCGGGGGGGGGGGGGGGGAGAAGCCAGCAGTTAAAAGATGAACGAGAGGCAGACGGAATGCAGTAATGTAGAGTGCTAAAAAGTGGTTGCAGCTATGAGCTGAAGGGATGCCGTAAAGACTATTAAGTATTAGTGTACGCGACCGGTCAAATATGATGACTAAATATTAAGATAGATTAGCACATACACCCTCTCAACAGGGGTATGACTACACCCTCTCCCCTACAAGAGGGACAGGGAGAGACTCAACAGGATATGACTATTTCCCCTAACTGTACCCACGGGACAGGGGGAGATCGAGAATGCCATTGAGCGTGACCAGAAATATATACACACACACACATATATATATATATATATATGTATGTATATATATACATATATATATACACATATACACACATACATATATACACACACACACACACACATATATATATATATATATATATATATATATTGTATATATAGCAAGACACGTTGCTCTTTATTACCTAGGGGAGACTAACTACAAATCTGATTTGGATCCGAGAATCCAAGGCTTCGAAGCCTGCGAGTAATAATATGTAGTATCCTTAAGCACCCTGATTCAGCCCTGCCTCTATTATCTCAAGACATACAGGCCAAAGATCCCTTTGTTCTATTAAAGGAAGACATTTAATGCTGTGCCTTAAACTTTGATAACTTTACCCCTGATGTGTCTCTTTTCTTCTTTACTTTCCCTCAAAAGAAGTGGTGGTCCTCGTCATGAGTCTTGGTTTATTCGTCCTCCACCAACATTCTTTAAGAAACTTCCACGATATTCATCTGAGATAAGCTGAAGTTTCTCATCAAATAGCAGTTGGTGTATTACTTACCAGATATTTTACCACGTTATGATAAAGGGAGAGAGAGAGAGAGAGAGAGAGAGAGAGAGAGAGAGAGAGAGAGAGAGAGAGAACAGCAGTTGGTGTTTTACTTAGCAGCAATTTTACCACGCTATGATATTATTATTATCATTATTATTATTACTTGCTAAGCTACAACCCTAGTTGGAAAACCAGGATGCCATAAGCCCAGGGCTCCAACAGGGAAAATAGCCCAGTGAGGAAAGGAAAGTAAGGAAAACTAAAATATTTTAAGAACAGTAAAAAACATTAAATAAATATTTCCTATATAAATGAAAAACTGTAACAAAACAAGAGGAAGAGAAATAAGAATAGTGTGCCCGATTATACCCTCAAGCAAGAGAACTCCAACCCAAGACAGTGAAAGACCATGGTACTGAGAGAGAGAGAGAGAGAGAGAGAGAGAGAGAGAGAGAGAGAGAGAATAGAAGTCAGTGTTTTACTTATCAGATATTTTACCACGCTATTATAAAGGAAGAGAGGGAGAGAGAGAATAGCAGTCGGTGTTTTACTTATCAGATAATTTACCACGCTATTATAAAGGGAGAGAGAGAGAGAGAGAGAGAGAGAGAGAGAGAGAGAATAGCAGTCGGTGTTTTACTTATCAGATAATTTACCACGCTATTATAAAGAGAGAGAGAGAGAGAGAGAGAGAGAGAGAGAGAGAGAGAGAGAGAATAGCAGTCGGTGTTTTACTTATCAGATAATTTACCACGCTATTATAAAGAGAGAGAGAGAGAGAGAGAGAGAGAGAGAGAGAGAATAGCAGTCGGTGTTTTACTTATCAGATAATTTACCACGCTATTATAAAGAGAGAGAGAGAGAGAGAGGAGAGAGAGAGAGAGAGAATAGCAGTCGGTGTTTTACTTATCAGATAATTTACCACGCTATTATAAAGAGAGAGAGAGAGAGAGAGAGAGAGAGAGAGA
>NC_090742.1:16724441-16739958 GCF_036898095.1 Palaemon carinicauda
ATATAAATAGAAAGCTGAGATAATTAATTCATCGAGACAGAGAGAGAGAGAGAGAGAGAGAGAGAGAGAGAGAGAGATTCTTGTTTAAGATAGACTTGATTTTGCCTAGTTTACGGGAATTTAACATACTGGACTACAATTTACTGTTTATATGTGACATGCGTTTTGCCTCTACCCGTGAATTATAACGTATTTTAACTTTATTCAATTATGGTATTTATTGATTTCCTTGCCCTACTGTATATTGAATGATAATTATTCTGCTCTACATAAAGACGATGAATAAAGAACATGAATGAATGTAAGTAATAGCAAAAGAATTTCATCCTTATTATATAGTAAGACAATCAGAGTAAAGTAATGCGCGTAGACTTCTCTTCTGTTTTACTGGATAGGAAAAGAAAACAACTATAGTTATAAGGATTCTTATACAAATCTTTTTATTATTATTATTATTATTATTATTATTATTATTAATATAGAGCATAAAAGGGATTTTTAAACATGTGGATTAAATTGTTTCGTTATCATAGAGGACGCCTCTGCCTGGACGAGAAAGAGATTCAGTGACCAGAGAAATAGTAAAGAGACAAATTTTCCTCGTAATCCTGTAATGTTACAATTCCTTTACAATTACATACATCCATTGTCGTCAAATTTATCTGTTTTTCTTTTTCATATAGATTCATATTTTAGTGGAATTTACATTATTATTAGAGGTGATTTAGGAAATTAGATTAAGGAATATCGAATACAAGAAAATCAAAATAAATTACTATTAAATCGAATAAAAAAAAAAAGATTGATTTATATAGATTGTGATTGTTTTTAAATTTCCATTATTATCAAAGAAGATTTGGGAAATTAGGTTAGGAAATATAATGATGAAATATCGAATACAAGAAAATCAAAATAAATTACTATTATCGAATAAAAAAAAATGAAGATATTAAGATTGATTAATATAATTTACATTATTATTAAAGGTAATCACGGACATTAAATTACGAAACATAATGATATATTAAATGCAAGAAAATCAAAATAAATTACTATAAAGAACTTAAAATATTAGATTGATTAATGTAATTTACATTATTATTAAAGGTAGTTTAGGACATTAAATTACGAAACATAATGATATATTAAATGCAAGAAAATCAAAATAAATTACTATAAAGAACTTAAAATATTAGATTGATTAATGTAATTTACATTATTATTAAAGGTAGTTTAGGACATTAAATTACGAAACATAATGATATATTAAATGCAAGAAAATCAAAATAAATTACTATAAAGAACTTAAAATATTAGATTGATTAATGTAATTTACATTATTATTAAAGGTAGTTTAGGACATTAAATTACGAAATATAATGATGTATCAAATACAAGAAAATCAAAATAAATTACTATAAAGAACTTAAAATATTAGATTGATGAATGTAATTTACATTATTATTAAAGGTAGTTTAGGACATTAAATTACGAAATATAATGATGTATCAAATACAAGAAAATCAAAATAAATTACTATAAAGAACTTAAAATATTAGATTGATGAATGTAATTTACATTATTATTAAAGGTAGTTTAGGACATTAAATTACGAAACATAATGATATATTAAATGCAAGAAAATCAAAATAAATTACTATAAAGAACTTAAAATATTAGATTGATTAATGTAATTTACATTATTATTAAAGGTAGTTTAGGACATTAAATTACGAAACATAATGATATATTAAATGCAAGAAAATCAAAATAAATTACTATAAAGAACTTAAAATATTAGATTGATTAATGTAATTTACATTATTATTAAAGGTAGTTTAGGACATTAAATTACGAAACATAATGATATATTAAATGCAAGAAAATCAAAATAAATTACTATAAAGAACTTAAAATATTAGATTGATTAATGTAATTTACATTATTATTAAAGGTAGTTTAGGACATTAAATTACGAAACATAATGATATATTAAATGCAAGAAAATCAAAATAAATTACTATAAAGAACTTAAAATATTAGATTGATTAATGTAATTTACATTATTATTAAAGGTAGTTTAGGACATTAAATTACGAAACATAATGATATATTAAATGCAAGAAAATCAAAATAAATTACTATAAAGAACTTAAAATATTAGATTGATTAATGTAATTTACATTATTATTAAAGGTAGTTTAGGACATTAAATTACGAAATATAATGATGTATCAAATACAAGAAAATCAAAATAAATTACTATAAAGAACTTAAAATATTAGATTGATGAATGTAATTTACATTATTATTAAAGGTAGTTTAGGACATTAAATTACGAAACATAATGATATATTAAATGCAAGAAAATCAAAATAAATTACTATAAAGAACTTAAAATATTAGATTGATTAATGTAATTTACATTATTATTAAAGGTAGTTTAGGACATTAAATTACGAAACATAATGATATATTAAATGCAAGAAAATCAAAATAAATTACTATAAAGAACTTAAAATATTAGATTGATTAATGTAATTTACATTATTATTAAAGGTAGTTTAGGACATTAAATTACGAAACATAATGATATATTAAATGCAAGAAAATCAAAATAAATTACTATAAAGAACTTAAAATATTAGATTGATTAATGTAATTTACATTATTATTAAAGGTAGTTTAGGACATTAAATTACGAAATATAATGATGTATCAAATACAAGAAAATCAAAATAAATTACTATAAAGAACTTAAAATATTAGATTGATGAATGTAATTTACATTATTATTAAAGGTAGTTTAGGACATTAAATTACGAAATATAATGATGTATCAAATACAAGAAAATCGAAATAAATTACTATAAAGAACTTAAAATATTAAGATTGATGGATGTAATTTACATTATTATTAAAGGTAGTTTATGACATTAAATTACGAAATATAATGACAACTTGAATACAAGAATTCAAAATAAATTACTATTATCGATACAAAGAAAAAAAATACTAAAACTGATTAGAGTAAAATATTATCTGCAAAGAATCTTCGAACAGCATTGCGTCCCTTTTTATCCAAACTTATTTTTCTTCTTCTTTCTCCTCTTCTTTTTTAATGTTTGCCTCATAAACAGATTCCTAAAACCACAGACTCTCCTCTTCGGTGGAGTCTCTGGCGCAGTAAGGGCCTGAAAACTGCAACGGTATTTTATGCTTACTGGGTTACAGTGAGAGGCAAAAGTGCCTTTTTGTTTTGGCTGGGGCCAACAGATTCGTAACTAACCACCTCCTTTCTCGACGGAGAGTGGAGTGGACAGGCGAGGAAGTTTGGACGTTAGCTATATATCTGTTTGTCTTGTCTATATATCTATCTACAGTATATATATATATATATATATATATATATATATATATATATATATATATATATATATATGTGTGTGTGTGTGTGTGTGTGTGTTTGAGTTTTATATGTATGCATTTTATATATACAGCATATACAGTATACTATATATATGTATATATATATATATATATATATATATATATATATATATATCTACAGTATATATATATATATATATATACTGTATATATGTATATATTCGTATACTGTATGTGCATGTATATATATATATATATATATGTGTGTGTGTGTGTGTGTGTGTGTGTGTATGTGTGTATGTAAGTGTGTAATCACAACTACCCTGGATAGGTACGGTCCTCGGACACCCCTTTAAGGGTATACTCGGACGCGAACGACCCCGACGCCAAAAAAAATTCTTGAAAAATCAGTTTGTGCAGTAACCTCCTTTTTTCTTTTGCCAAAAAAAACTTCAATGAATGCTTAAAACAACTGTATAGATAAATACTACTCATCTGCAGAAAAACTATTTATTATAAATATTTTAAAAAATTAAGTAGAAAAAAAAAAGACCTGACATAAAAATTCATAAAAAAAAGTTTATACATATATACACAAATCCTTTTAGGAATTGATTCTTGAATGTTTAGGACACATCTTGATGTATTTTGGATGAAGTCAGACCCATGGAGGTGAAGATCTGAAATGAGAAAAAAAGGGTAACTTTTTTTGGCCAAAAAAATTTGTCCAAATTTCATGAATTTTTTTGGGTACCCAAATGAAATAGGAAGTGGCTAATTTTTTTTAGGGAATAAACATATGTTATCCTAAAATAGAAATATGTAAAAAAATCTTCATTATTTTGTAAATTACATTTATATCAGGGGCCATATCTAAAGGTAATTTTTTGAGTACTTATAAATTCCGTAAAAAAATACATATATTTAATATATAATATGATATTTATGCAGGTAAAAATATACCAAAATATCACAAATTCTATAGGGAACAAGAATATATATAGATAGGGCAGCTTACGCTTCGGATATGTCCACAAAATGGCCGCCAACCACACTGACTCAGACTCCCTAATCTGCCACTTGAAATGTAGGAAGGGTATGTCAATTTCAAGGTGTTATTTACTAATCTAATTATTATTGGATATGCATAAAAATTGTATGGTGGGTTGCTGGATAATTGTCGATTATTTTACGACTATAAAATTAAAATTCTGACCCCAAAAAATTTTTTTGAAGGGAAATAAAATCGAAAAAAAAAATGTAAAACAATATTTTAGCTAAAAAAATTTGATGATATTCAATCAAAAAAAAAGTAAACAAAATTTTCCGACAAATAAACATCTAGAGGAATCATTACTCTGTGATAGTTCCTTAGTACGTAGTAATTTTGAAAGAATTGGGAAAAAACGAAAAAATGGCAATCACCGGAAAATCGAACACATACCTATATATACGCCATATCTGGCTAAAAAAAAGATAGGCATGGGTAGCCAGATCATCTAGAAACACTTTCCAACACTATAAAAATATAAGTTTTGCGACACTACTTGCCAATTCCTTACGGTAACATGACTAAGCAAAAAAATGCAAAACAAATAAAAAGGAGCACTCGAGGAAAAATGGCTAACATTCTAATATACGGCATTTCAGAGAAAAAAAATTCAGCCACGTGCTAGGCAAACCATCAAGGCACATTTTCCGACAAATAAACATCTAAATGAATAATTACTCTGTGATAGTTCCTTAGTACGTAGTAATTTTGAAAGAAATGGGAAAAAACGAAAAAATGGCAATCACAGGAAAATCGAACACATACCTATATATACGCCATATCTGGCTAAAAAAAGAAGATAGGCATGGGTAGCCAGATCATCTAGAAACACTTTCCGACACTATAAAATTATAAGTTTTGCGACACTACTTGCCAATTCCTTACGGTAACATGACTAAGCAAAAAAATGCAAATAAATAAAAAGGGGCACTCGTGGAAAAATGGCCATTCTAATATACGGCATTTCAGAAAAAAAAAATTTCAGCCACGTGCTAGGCAAACCATCAAGGCATATTTTCCGACAAATAAACATATAAATGAAATATTACTCTGTGATAGTTCCTTAGTACGTAGTAATTTTGAAAGAAATGGGAAAAAACGAAAAAATGGCAATCACAGGAAAATCGAACACATACTTATATATACGCCATATCTGGCTAAAAAAAAAATAGGCATGGGTAGCCAGATCATCTAGAAACACTTTCCAACACTATAAAAATATAAGTTTTGCGACACTACTTGCCAATTCCTTACGGTAACATGACTAAGCAAAAAAATGCAAAACAAATAATAAGGGGCACTCGCGGAAAATTGCCCAACATTCTAATATACGACATCTCAGATAAAAAAAAAGACATGCACGTGTTAGCCCAACCATCAAGGCACACTTTCTAACACATAAACATGAAAAAAAAAATGAATAATATACGGCAATTCCTTACTACGTAGTAAATTTTTACAAATATTGAAAAAAAACAGAAATTGGCAACCGCAGTTAAATACCCAATATACCAATAACTACGTCGTATCTGACAAAAACAAAATCACGCATGGGTAGCCAGATCATCTAGACACACTTTCCAACACTAAAAAAGCAAAAGTTTTACGACACTATTTCGCAATATCTTACGGAAAAATGACTTGGCAAAAAAATGAAAAAAAATGAAAAAGGGACACTCGCGGTAAAATGCCCGACATTCTAATATACGACATCTCAGATAAAAAAAAAGACATGCACGTGTTAGCCCAACCATCAAGGCACACTTTCTAACACATAAACATGAAAAAAAAATGAATAATATACGGCAATTCCTTACTACGTAGTAATTTTTACAAATATTGAAAAAAAACAGAAATTGGTAACCGCAGTTAAATACCCAATATACCAATAACTACGTCGTATCTGACAAAAACAAAGTCATGCATGGGTAGCCAGATCATCTAGACACACTTTCCAACACTAAACAAGCAAAAGTTTTACGACACTATTTGGCAATATCTTACGGAAAAATGACTTGGCAAAAAAATGAAAAAAAATGAAAAAGGGACACTCGCGGTAAAATGGTCCTCGTGGTGATGAACGACATTTTAACTAAAAAAAAAAAACATGCACATGGTAGCCAAACAATCCACCAAGACTTTCCACAACTGATAACCTATACAAGTTGCACCATTCTACGACAATTTCATAATACGTAATAACTTTGATAATTATGCAAACTACCCTAGAAGGGTAAACTCGGACGCGAACGACCCCGATGCGTCTCAGAAATCGGGGAAGGAGTACAGCTACAGCAATGCACATCTGGACACTACTAGAGCGTGTAGGGGAGACACCTCCTGCAGGTCGATCACCCACAAATTCAGTCACGGGGGTGAGTCACGTGAGAAAAACCTGTTTTTTTTTGACGCTCGGGGTCGCAAACGACCCACCGTACCTATCCAGGGTTAATGGCACAAAATACGTATTTGATATAAGTAAGATGCAATTGTAAAATTGCTTGAAGATAGTCGTCCATTTTACTGGATACGTGTAGTAATACAAATGTTACCTAAAGATTATCCTGTATCAAAATAATTTCCGTAGTTGAATCCACAATTATAAGAAAAAGTCTAATTTTTAATTACATTATTTTCAAACAAATTTGAGATCTTTCAATTATATCATATGAGAGGTGCTTTCTTTAAAGCAAAACATCGTCAGGACTTTGGAAGGAAGTCAGAGAATTTGTAATAAAAAGTCTTAGAATTTATGATAGGAAAGTTTGAGAATTTATGATAGGAAAATCTGAGAATTGATAGTAAGTCTGAGAATTTGTTGTAAGAAAGTCTAGGAAATCTGAGAATTTATAATAAGAAAGGGAGAATTTATTATGAGAATGGTAGAATTTATAATAGGAAAGTCTGAGAATTTATAGCAAGAAAGTGTGAGAATTTATAAAGAAAGAAGAATTTATGATAGGAATGACTGAGAATTTATGATAAAGTGAGAATTTATAATAGGAAAGTCTGAAAATTTATAGTAAAAAAGACTGAGAATTTATAATAAAGTGAGTTTATAGTAGAAAAGTGAGAATTTATGATGAAGTGAGAATTTATAATAAAGAGAGAATTTATAGTAGGAAAGTCTAAGAATTTGTAATAAGAAAGGGAGGATTTATAGTAGGAAAGTCTGAGACGTTATAAAAAAGAAAGTCTGAAAATCATAATAAAATAGTCTGAGAATTTATAAGAAAGTCTTAGAATTTATAATAGGACTGTCAGGGAATTTATAAAAAGAAAGTCTGAGTAATCATAATAAAATAGTTTGAAATTTATTATAAGAAAGTATGAGAATTTATAATAGGAAAGTATAAGAATTTATAAAAAGGAAGTCTGGGAAATCATAATAAAATAGTCTGAGAATTTATAATAGGAAAGTCGGAATTTATAAAAAGAAAGTCTGAGAAATCATATTAAAATAGTCTGAAGTTTATAAGAAAGTATTAGAATTTATAATAGGAAAGTCTGAGAATCTATAAAAAGGAAGTCTGGGAAATCATAATAAAATAGTCCTAGAATTTATAATAAGAAAGTCTTAGAATTTTTAATAGGAAAGTCTGAGAATTTATAAAAAAGAAAGTCTGAAAATCATAATAAAATAGTCTGAGAATTTATAATAAGAAAACCTTAGAGTTTATAATAGGAAAGTCTGGGAATTTATAAAAAGAAAGTGTGAAAAATCATAATAAAATAGTCTGAAATTTATAATAAGAAAGTATTGGAATTTATAATAGGAAAGTCTGAGAATTTATAAAAAAGCTGTTTGGGAAATCATAATAAAATAGTCTGATAATTTATAAGAAGAAATTCTTACAATTTTTAATAGGAAAGTCTGAGAATTTATAGAAAGAAAGTTTAAGAAATCATAATGAAATAGTCTTAGAATTTATAATAAGAAAGTCTTAGAATTTTCAATAGGAAAGTCTGAGAATTTATAAAAAGGAAGTCTGAGAAATCTTAATAAAATAGTCTGAGAATTTATATGAAAGTCTTAGAATTTATAATAGGAAAGTCTGAAAATTTATAGAAAGAAAGTCTGAGAAATAATAAGATAGTCTTAGAATTTATAATAAGAAAGTCTTAGGATTTTAGTAGGAAAGTCTGAGAATTTATAAAAAGGAACTCTGAGAAATCTTTATAAAATAGTCTGAGAATTTATAAGAAAGTCTTAGAATTCATAATAGGAAAGTCTGAGAATTTATAGAAAGAAAGTCTGAGAAATAATAAGATAGTCTTAGAAGTTATAATAAGAAAGTCTTAGGATTTTAATAGGAAAGTCTGAGAATTTATAAAAAGGAACTCTGAGAAATCTTTATAAAATAGTCTGAGAATTTATAAGAAAGTCTTAGAATTCATACTTGGAAAGTCTGAGAATTTATAGAAAGAAAGTGAGAAATAATAAGATAGTCTTAGAATTTATAATAAGAAAGTCTTAGGATTTTAATAGGAAAGTCTGAGAATTTATAAAAAGGAAGTATGAGAAATCTTAATAAAATAGTCTGAGAATTTATAAGAAAGTCTTAGAATTTATAATAGGAAAGTCGGAGAATTTATAGAAAGAAAGTCTGAGAAGTCATAATGAAAAAAGTCTCAAGAATTTATATTAAAAGACTGAAAATTTACAATAAAGAATTGAATGCCAACCAAACCATTAACACGTCATGGAAAGAGGATAAAAAAAAATAAGGCAACAACAGAAGAAGTCCGGTGTCGGCCAGGAGTAGCAGCAATAAAACAATCCATATAAAGGCAGTGAGAAAAGTATTGGACCCTTCCATAAGGGAAGTTTTCCAATAATGCTCCTTGTATTGATGAGAACACCCCCTCCCCCTCCCCCCCCCCCTTTCCCCTCGACTTCCTTCCCACTTACTATTAAAGATGGAGTTTTCTCCTCTTTCTTTGCATCACCTGAGGGCCTGGGAAGTTGAGATACTACTGCCTCTGCAAGGGGTGTTTGTTTATTTATTTCTTCTTCCTCTTTGTTGGTGGGGATTCACTTACGGTTTCGGATGTCGTGATCATGAAATTATAATGTGAAACATAGGTGTTTTTGGTACTGTTTCTATATAGTTTTATTTGTTTTTTGTCTTTTTGGTATTTTTGCTTGATGATAATTGTTTATTTGTTTCTTCTTTTTGTGATTTCATTCGGATTATATTTACATACATTAGAATATTATGATTAACGAAATTTTCAAGGAAAACCTAGTTTTGGTACTGTTTCTATATTATATATATATATATATATATATATATATATATATATATATATATATATATATATATATATATATATATATATATACACTGTATGTTTTCATGTTTAGATTTGTAATTTTTATATGAACGTTTTGAATACTAAAATATTAAAGAAAAGCCAAAATGTGTTACTTCCTCAAGGAAATTTTATTTATTTATTTATTTTTATTTTAACTATTCTCTTACCTTTTTTTCCTGTAGAATATTATTTACATATATGTAAATATCTGATTGTTGAAATATTAAATAAAAACCAGGATGACGTGGTACTGCCTCTATACAATTTTATTTATTTATTTCTTCTTATTCTTTGTTGGATGATATTTACATATATTTGAGTGTTAAGATTATTGAATTTTTAAAGAAAAATCAAAATGTGTGGCACTGCTTCCGTGAAGTTTTATTTCTTCTTCTTTTTCTTCTTCTTCTTCTTCTTCTTCTTCTTCTTCTTCTTCTTCTTCTTCTTCGTCTTCTTCTTAGTTGGAGGATATTCGGCTGCATTGGGAATGTTTTGGTTATTGAAATATTGAAGGAACTCCCAGGAGTTGAGAAACTGCTACCATGAAGAGTTGTTTACTTTTCTTGTGTTTTTTCTCCATTTTTTCACAATCATCTTCGTTTGGAATGTTTATATATTATGTAAACATTTATGTTAATCTTCCCCATCTCTTAACTCTGTGAATAGTGATGGTAGTGTATTTGACCTTATAAAGCTACTGAGAATTAATTAGTGTAAACATATATGCCAAGGAAGTTGTTTAGATAAATATTTACTTCTTTTGAAGAGCGCGAAGTCTTCAGAGGAAAATTAGGTTTTTCTGTTTATATAATCGTATTGTTTGTCGATTATGGAACCATTTTTCCGTATTAGGAAATGGTTTATTCTCGAGAGGAGATCAAGCTCAGTTAGCTGATTACCGTTATGTTTTAACAGGTAGTTGATAAGGGGAGTAATGGAGAATCATGTTAATTTTGGTATTCCAAATATAATTTTGTATGGGAGTAACGTTAATGTTAATTTCAATATCCTTACGCAATATGCAGGGGAGTAATAATCAAAAAAATTTTATTTACGAGTTGCACTTATAAAAGATTTATTCTTAGTATACAGTTAATTTATTACTGATAGGTATGATTTCATTGTCATAACCTTTGAACTGATATGTAGTCACGCTGTTATTCAAGTTTATGAGAGTATGAAATTAAAATATTCAATGTACTATATTTTAATGAAGCTTTTAAAAGTCTTTCCTCTTGTATATCGATTGATCCCATTATCAGATGGCAATAAAGAAATATTAAGGAATATGAGACTGAAATAATAAAAAATCTTTTAGTTTTTAAAAATTTTAACATTCATATCCATCGTGATGTAACTGCTACTTGAACAAATGCTTATATACGAATTCGTAAAATATAGCTTGGATACATATTTACTTGCAAATTGCTTGAAAGAGACCAACCTACCTTACACCTCTCTTCTTTTATTACCAAAGCCCCATTTGACTTCAAATCGAAGTCTGCCACTTCACTATTCCCTCGCTCTAATCCTATCATCAGGCGATCTTCGGTCTGACGAAGATTCTATTCAGATGAGACATGGTTTTGCCTCTCAAGGTCCCAGCCTGCATTAGCATTGGGACCATCTGCTGCTGCAACTTACTTAGTGGACGACGCCAGGGAAGGGGAGTGGGTGGGGGAGTGGTTGGGGAGGGGAGGAAGCGATTAAGTGGCTCTGGCCTTCTAGCTAGTACAGTAATAATATGTTCGCTTACCATTCGCATGGCAGCAGATCGATCCCAGCCCGGGACCGTGAATTTAAGCTGTTTACTGGAAAGGTCACTGCTGTGCTTGGGCACCACGGTGGGGGAGGGTAGGAACTGATTAAGTGGCTTTTAGCCTCTTGGCTAGTACAGTAGTAACATGTTCGCTTACCATTCGCATGGCAGCAGATCGATCCCAGCCCGGGACCGTGAATTTAAGCTGTTTACTGGAAAGGTCACTGCTGTGCTTGGGCACCACGGTGGGGGAGGGTAGGAACTGATTAAGTGGCTTTTAGCCTCTTGGCTAGTACAGTAGTAACATGTTCGCTTACCATTCGCATGGCAGCAGATCGATCCCAGCCCGGGACCGTGAATTTAAGCTGTTTACTGGAAAGGTCACTGCTGTGCTTGGTCACCACGGTGGGGGAGGGGAGGAACTGATTAAGTGGCTTTTAGCCTCTTGGCTAGTACAGTAGTAACATGTTCGCTTACCATTCGCATGGCAGCAGATCGATCCCAGCCCGGGACCGTGAATTTAAGCTGTTTACTGGAAAGGTCACTGCTGTGCTTGGTCACCACGGTGGGGGAGGGGAGGAACTGATTAAGTGGCTTTTAGCCTCTTGGCTAGTACAGTAGTAACATGTTCGCTTACCATTCGCATGGCAGCAGATCGATCCCAGCCCGGGACCGTGAATTTAAGCTGTTTACTGGAAAGGTCACTGCTGTGCTTGGTCACCACGGTGGGGGAGGGGAGGAACTGATTAAGTGGCTTTTAGCCTCTTGGCTAGTACAGTAGTAACATGTTCGCTTACCATTCGCATGGCAGCAGATCGATCCCAGCCCGGGACCGTGAATTTAAGCTGTTTACTGGAAAGGTCACTGCTGTGCTTGGTCACCACGGTGGGGGAGGGGAGGAACTGATTAAGTGGCTTTTAGCCTCTTGGCTAGTACAGTAGTAACATGTTCGCTTACCATTCGCATGGCAGCAGATCGATCCCAGCCCGGGACCGTGAATTTAAGCTGTTTACTGGAGAGGTCACTGCTGTGCTTGGTCACCACGGTGGGGGAGGGGAGGAACTGATTAAGTGGCTTTTAGCCTCTTGGCTAGTACAGTAGTAACATGTTCGCTTACCATTCGCATGGCAGCAGATCGATCCCAGCCCGGGACCGTGAATTTAAGCTGTTTACTGGAGAGGTCACTGCTGTGCTTGGGCACCACGGTGGGGGAGGGTAGGAACTGATTAAGTGGCTTTTAGCCTCTTGGCTAGTACAGTAGTAACGTGTTCGCTTAGCATTCGCATGACAGCAGGTCGATCTCAGCCATGGACCGTGAGTTTAAGCTATTTACTGGGAAGTCTACTGCTGTGCTTGGGTACCACGGTGGGGGAGGTTAGGAAGCTATTAGGTGACTTTTAGCCTCCTGGCTAGTACAGTAGTAACATGTTCGCCTAGCATTCGCATGGCATTAAATCAATCGCACCCTGGGACCGTGAGTTTAAGCTGTTTACTGGGAATGCCACTGCTGTGCTTAGGCACCACAGTTGAGGTTGGTCTTACCCGGGTGAAGTTCTGGTGAGTATCTATTCTCATGAAACTGGAACTGAAACCAGACACCATAAAAGATTTAAAGGCCGATCATCAATGACAGAGGCAAGGGACAGTGACATTGCTCTATCAAGCAGGACAATGTCCTAGAGACTGACAAGCACCCAAGCCCCTTCTCTATCCAAGCTATGACCAAGGAGGACCAGCAGACATATAGGCTCCACTAAACCCTTCATCCTTAGCTCACAAGGAGGGTGAGGTTGCAGCGACCAAAGAAACTAACGAGTTTGAGTGGGACTCGAACTCATGTCTGGCGTTCAGCAGTCAGGGACGTTACCACATCGGCCACCACAGCCCTAAAACACCCTAAGAAGTATTATCATCACATAGTTCACTACTCGACGAACTGAAACATAGGACGAGGGACGGTTTTGCTTGATGAACTCAGAGTGGGCGAATAATCGCGATCTTGATTTCGTTGGTTTATTTTGGGGCGTCGCTTTACTGATGCGGAAATCAATATGTCGCCGCGGGGAAAGGTCATGTCACTTTTCTTCATAGAGAAGGAACTTTCCAGGTTTCGGGAATTTTTTTTTTTTCTACAGTTTTATCATGATTATTTGCATCAGTTTTGATTAATGATTACTCTCGCATTTATGGCAATATCTAAATGACAAACAATTGGCTACGCAGATTCATATTTGCCTGAGGTATTTCACGTTTCATCGCAAAAACCATTTTTTTTTCCAACCCCCCCACACACGCACACACACGCACTCTCTCTCTCTCTCTCTCTCTCTCTCTCTCTCTCTCTCTCTCTCTATATATATATATATGTATATATATATATATATATATATACATATACATATATATATATATATATATATATACTGTATATATATATATAAATAAAAGAGAGATTAGTTCACCAAACATTTAATTGAGGTCCAGAAATCGCTAGGAGAGTTGGAAGACCCAGGCCTATATGGCTGAGGACTATGTAACGAGATGATGAGTGGAGAAGTATTGATTTAAAAGCTTAGGATAGAGACGACTGGCGAAATCTAACCTACGCCTTTTGTGTCAATAGACGTAGGAGGAGATGATATACATACACACACATGTATATATATATATATATATATACACACATTACATGTATACATATATATATATATATATATATGTAGATATATATATATATGTGTGTGTGTGTAGATATATATATATATATATGTGTGTGTGTGTAGATATATATATATATATATATATGTGTGTGTGTGTGTGTGTGTATGTGTATGTATATATAATTCAAAATTGCAAGTAATATCTACAAAAGAATATTTTTTTCTTTTTTGTGCAGTAATCTGAAAATTCATATCTGTTTAAGAGGCTTTTTTCTGCTGTGCCATTTTATAAGCGAAATCGGCTTTTTATTAGACGAATAAATTTCACAAGGAAAATAAAGTAAAAAATGTTTTGAAAAATGTCATAATTCGATGAAAATGAGATTCATGAGAAATGTTCTTGATGATGTTAATATTTTTTACTGTATTCCTGTAATTTGACTCATAAAGGGATTTTTTTTTTTTTTTTTTTTTTTTTTTTTGCATTTTTGAAATGTATATTAAAAAGAGTCGGTGAACAGTGACATTAATTAAATAGTTTGTTATTATTGTTATGCGAGATGAAATGTTTAAGTGCTTCGTGATTACATTTTTTTTCAAGATGTTTTGTCATTACATTGTTTTCCAAGTCAGTGTATAACGTGTTATTCATTAGGATGAATTATAAATTATTTGTAATTTTTTTTACATAGATTGATGTAACATAAGTCAGTGCAAAACGTGTAAATCATTAGGGTGAATTAGGAATTATTATTTTTAATTATTATTGCATAGGTTAATGTTACATAAGTCAATGCAAAACGTGTAAATCATTAGGGTGAATTTTGAATTATTATTTTTAATTATTATTGCATAGGTTAATGTTACATAAGTCAGTGCAAAACGTGTAAATCATTAGGGTGAATTTTGAATTATTATTTTTTAATTATTATTGCATAGGTAATGTTACATAAGTCAGTGCAAAACGTGTAAATCATTAGGGTGAATTTTGAATTATTATTTTAAATTATTATTGCATAGGTTAATGTTACATAAGTCAGTGCAAAACGTGTAAATCATTAGGGTGAATTTTGAATTATTATTTTAAATTATTATTGCATAGGGTTAATGTTACATAAGTCAGTGCAAAACGTGTAAATCATTAGGGTGAATTTTGAATTATTATTTTTAATTATTATTACATAGGTTAATGTTACATAAGTCAGTGCAAAACGTGTAAATCATTAGGGTGAATTATGAATTATTATTTCAATTTTTTTACATAGATTGATGTAACATAAGTTAGTGCAAAACGTGTAAATCATTAGGGTGAATCATGAATTATTATTTTCTAAAAAT
>NC_090742.1:16740458-16752958 GCF_036898095.1 Palaemon carinicauda
ATTTTTTTGTTGTTTAACTGCAATATCTTAAGAACGCTTTTAATATCTTGTTAAAATAGTTAGGACACTCGTTAATATTTTTAAATGCAACATAGATGGATTACATATTTGAGTTATTCTTTCCCTATTTAGTATCCATAGTATCTAAATTCTTATTTATCAATGTATATTTATGTCAAACATTAAGTTTAATTACATTTTCGGTCTAAACCTTTTTTTCTATTTATGTCAAACATTAAGTTCAACTAGATTTTCAGTCTAAACCTTTTTTTTATCTATTCAAAATCTTTATAAAATCATTGAACTGTATATCTATATCAAGTAATAAGTTTAATGTTTGAGTGTAAACCTTTTTTCAATTCAAAACCTTTATAAATCAATGCATATCTATATCAAACAACAAGTTTAACAATAGTCTGAGTCTAAACCATTTATTTTTCTTTTCAAATCTTTATAAGTCAAAGTATATCTATATCAAACAATAAATTTAACAATAGTTTGAGTCGAAATCTCTTTTTTTTTTTCTGTGTATTTGGGTGCGAATAACTTATAATGAATAAATTCGGGGGAAATAAATTATTCATCAGTCGACTAATCTATTTTCCTCCGTTAGTAAATTACAATAAGGACATCTTCCCTTTAATTCCTTTTTATTCAATTCCAACAAAAGTCAAATGGAACCGATGCTCCACGACTATGATTTATAATTGAGGGAATAAAACAATAAGATCAGGGTCTCGAAAATGAAAGAATGAACCCCGAAGATTTCGAAGTTGAACCTTACATTTCACTATCAATGTAAACCTTACATTGCACTATCAAAGTAAACGTTACATTGCACTTTCAAAGTATACATTGCATTGTACTATCAAAGCAAAATCTTACATTGCACAATCAAAGTAACAAAGTGAACCTTACATTGCACTATCAAAGTAAACCTTACATTTCACTATCAATGTAAACCTTACATTGCACTATCAAAGTAAACGTTACATTGCACTTTCAAAGTAAACGTTACATTGCACTATCAAAGTAAACGTTACATTGCACTATCAAAGTAAAACCTTACATTGCACAATCAAAGTAAGAAAGTGAACCTTACATTGCACTATCAAAGTTTACCTTACATTGCACTATCAAAGTAAATCTTACACTGCACTATCAAAGTAAACAGAACATTGCACTTTCAAAGTAAACGTTACATTTCACTATCAAAGTAAACCTTACATTGAACTATCAAAGTAAACCTTACATTGCACTTTCAAAGTAAACGTTACATTGCACTATCAAAGTAAACCTTACATTGCACTTTCAAAGTAAACCTTACCTTGCACTATCAAAGTAAACCTTACATCGCACTATCAAAGTAACAGAGTGAAACTTTCATTGCACTATCAAAGTAAACCTTATATTGCACTATCAAAGCAAACCTTACATTGCACTTTCAAAGTGAACTTTACTTTGCAATATCAAAATAAACTTTACATTGCACTATTAAAAAGAGGGGATGTTTGAATGCCAAACGCCAAACGATATATCTTCCAGACTTCAAAATCCTAATGCCAAACCATTATTAGTTCAAGAGCTTTTACAAAACTTCAGTAACCAAAATATTCTAAAGTACTCGAAATCTTATAAACGTCAAATTTAAGAAGATTGAAAACCCCGACCCTCTACGTCCCAACGGCCACTCAACTTTAATATCAACGTTTATTTATAGTAACTTTTATATGATGAAGGAAAACCCCGACGCCCTTTACGCTAACATCCTGCATAATGTATATTTTCAGGGGCGTTGCGTACTTTTATTATACACTCTCTGTGTACATTTACACCTGGGGGAGTTTTCCCTTCCCATTCGTCTCTCCTACGCGCGGAGAGTCGTTTGTCAAGTTTTCCATTTCATTTTTCCGAGTTCTTAAATTTCCATATTTCTCCATAATATGATAATGTATTTCCACCTTCAAAGACGGATCCTCCTCCTCCTCCTCCTCCTCCTCCTCCTCCTCCTCCTCCTCCTCCTCCTCCTCCTCCTCCTCCTCCTCCTCCTTCTTTTTCTTCTTCTAATTTTTACTATAGAATTTATACCCTCACCTTTGCCATCTCCTTCATCTTCGTATAATTTTTCCTAAAGAATTTATATCCTCCTCCTCCTCCCCCTCCTCTTCTCTTTTTAGAGCCGGCATAATTCCCGAGGCCTTTCCCCCGACACTGAATTATAATGACATGAATCAAAGCTATATATCTTAACATTCCAATATCACTTATGATTTACTGATTTATTCTTTATCTTTATATAACTTAAAAATATAGTTATTAACTTTAACAGTCCGAATCATTTAAATCTTAAAGATATAGTTATTAACTCTACAGTCCGAATCATTTAAATCTTAAAAATATAGTTATTGACTCTAACAGTTCGAATCATTTAAATCTTAAAAATATAGTCATTAACTTTAACAGTCCGAATCATTTAAATCTTAAAAAATATAGTTATTAACTTTAACAATCCGTATCATTTAAATCTTAAAAATATAGTTATTAACTTTAACAATCCGAATCATTTAAATCTTAAAAATATAGTTATTAACTCTAACAATCCGAATCATTTAAATCTTAAAAATATAGTTATTGACTCTAACAGTCCGAATCATCTAAATCATTTAGAACTCTGATTGGTACGAAATATATCTCTGGCTACGCAATAAAAACAAATATCAAAGCGTTTCAAACATGAGTAATTATACATACATAAATAATTCTTCCATCGATGTTCATAACTATAAATGTACCTTTATATATAATATCGTCTAGATGCTAAAGCGATAAACCAGAGTACAATTAATAATTATTCATTTTCCCGGTATCCTCCCTAATGAAACATACCTGACATAACGTATCTTCATATAATTCATTCCTTGTAATGAATAATAATTCACTCAATGTATGAATACAATAATTCTAGTACAATACAAACTCGAAACGAAGTATATAATACATCACGACACTGCCGGCTACGATGCATTGTCCACAAGGACGAGTCCATAAACAATAAACTAATTAAAGACGTCATCTCCAGATGGACCCAAACGAGAGATATATATATCTCCCAATCTCCATAAACCTTCAACGGATATGAAAAATATAAATTGCTCTTCCGTCAGCTCGTGGAATGAGAAGGTGTCTTAATTAAGGAGAATTTTTATTAAGTATCGCGAGACAATTGCATATTTCATAAATACATTGCTTATTGTTTAATGGCGACAATTTGATTGTTATCAGACTGATATACGCAAAGTATCATATCCTTTGACAAATATGATAGTTTTTCTATTATATACACAAACTCCTAATTCATCATTACTAATATCATCTCCCTTATACGTTATATATATATATATATATATATATATATATATATATATATATATATTATATATATATATAACCACATACACACACACACACACACACACACATATATATATATATATATATATATATATATATATATATATATAATTTCCGGTCACCTACCCCGTCCCTCGGGTAGTGAGTAGTCATACCCTGGCGAGAGAGGGGATACCCCGAGAGGTAAACTCGGAAACAAACATCCACCACAAATCTGTGTGTATATCTATACTAGTATTATTACTATTACTACAAGTAAAGCTACATCTTTATCTAGTAAAGCAGTGCTAGTTGGAGCCCTAAGAGCACCGTAAGGAAAATAAAACATAAAGGCAAAGACTAAACAGAAAATAAAATATAAAGGAATTGTTCAAGCTAATGTTAATACCATAATTAGAATTCCGTTTGTCTTTCAGCGTGTTACTTACCAAACGGCCGCTTCAACAGCTATTTTCTACCTTTCAGACACAACTCCCTAATTCTATTATGTTTCCCATTAAATACGAGAGTGCAGCCCTCTGGCGTTCGGGATTCAAAAGGAAAAACACTCGCAACAGACATACGGAACAACAAAAGATATTAAGACAAGTGCATTAGCAAGTGATGTAAAAAACTAAACAGGAGACATAAAAAAGAAGAAAAAATACACAATAAATAAAAAAAATACACAAGTAATTTAAAAAAAGTGAAATAGCAAGGGAAATGTGAAATAATATGAGACAAGTGAAATGAAAATGACAAGTAAAATAATAATTCTATGAGAAGTAAAAAATGTGAAATAATAAAAGCCAGGTGAAATATCAAAACGCAGTTGATTTAACAAAATACAGCCGAAGTATTAAGAGACGACTGAAATAAAGACGGTTAAAATAACAAGACAGTTGAGTTAACAAAGTAAACAATAAGTAACTAGAGACAGCTGAAAGAAAGACAGGTAAAATATCCAAAGACAGTTGAGTTAACATAATACAGGTGAAGTAACAAATGATATCTGAATTAGTGAAATCCAGGTAAAATAACATTATACAGTTGAATTAACAAAATACAGGCGAAGTGACAAGAGATGGATGAAATAACGAGAAAGGTAAAATAACATCCGAGTTGACATAAAAGGTGAAATAACAAGAGAGGTAAAGTAATAAAAGAAAGACAAATGAACAAAAGTCAGATGAAATAACAAAAGACAGTTGAGTTGACAAAATATAAAGGAAGTAACAAGAAACAGCTAAAATTAAAAGAAATGTGAAATATCAAAAGAGAGTTGAGTTAAACAAAATACAGGCGATATAACAAGAGATGGCAGCAATAAAAAGAAAGGTAAAATAACCACATACCGTTGAGTTGAAAAATGCAGGTGAAGTAACAAGGAACAGATGTAATAATAAGACAGGCGAAATAAGAAAAGATTGTTCAGTTAACTAAATACAGGGGAAGTAACAAAAGACAGGTAAAATAAGAAAAGTCAGTTGAATTAACAAAGTAATGGAAAAGAAGCAAATAGTGGGTAAATAACAAAAGATCACTGAGTTAACATCATACAAACTAAGTAATAAAAGACGTGTGAAATAAAGACAGGTGTAAACACAAAATACAGTTGAGTTAATAAGATAATGGCAAAGTAACTAAAGGTGGGTTAAAAATAGACGGGTGAAATAACAAAGGATCACTGAGTCAACAAAGTACGGACTAAATACCAAAAGACGAGTGAAATAAAGACATGTGAAAAGCAAAAGACTTTGAATTAACTACACACAGTAACAACAGAGAGCAGAAATAAAACTCAGATAACAAAAGACCGTTGGGTTAACAAAATACAACAGAGGTAACAAGAGATGGCTGAGTTAAAACATGTTAATCAACAAAAGACAATCTAGTTAAACACGGAGGTAACAAGAGATGCGTAAAATAAGAAAAGACAGGTGAAATAACAAGAGTTAACAAAATTTGGGCTAATTAACAAAAGACAAGTCAAGTACCAAAGCCCAAGTGAAATAACAAAAGACTGAGTTAACAACAAACAAGCAAAGTAACAAGAGATGAGTGAAATAAACAGACAGGTAAAACTAAAAGACGTGAAATAAAAATAGACGTAAAATAAACAAACAAACAAAAGACAGAAGAAACAAAAACAGACAGTTGAAATAAAGAAATACAGCAAAATAGCATAAGATGGGTGATAAAAGAAAAAAAAAAACTAGAGGGGCACTCAGGAAAGAACATACCTCCACCACGGCAGCTTATTTTTCGAGGTTAAGGTTAATTAGATCGACCTTTTGGTCGGCCTTGACCTTAACCTTTGACCTGGGACTTTCAAAATTGAATCACTTCCACGTCTCAACATAACAATCAATCACTGAAAGTTGCACTACTCTAGGAGTAAAATTGTGGCCAGGAAGTTGTTCACAAACAAACAAATTGTAAAATTGTGGCCAGGAAGTTGTTCACAAACAAACAAATTGTAAAATTGTGGCCAGGAAGTTGTTCAAAAACAACCAAACAGAGAAAGGGACAAACATCAGGCGAAAACATAACCTCCTCTCAAACTTCGTTGGATGATATAACGAGTGAAATAGCAAACGAGTAGCGAAACAACAGAAGACACGTGAAATAAAATTAGCAGAGGTAACCGCCGTATTCCAGCAGCATTTTCCAGCCTAAATATAACCTGGAAACGCACGCTAGTGTTAAAGCTTGCCAGCTTTCGTTGCGTTCTTTATATAGACTTTGCTGAAAGGGAAAATGCAATGGGGGGCGGGGGCCTTGGCCGGGGGGAGAGGGGGGCGCCTTTGGCCAGGGGGCGGAGGAGTACCTTGGCCAAAGGCCGGGGGACGGTGGTTGGATATAGATTGCTCATTCAATTTGGATCAAAACACCTTAATAACACTAAAGATTTTAGCTTGCATGTCCAAGTTTAGTTAAATCTAAATCCTTTTATTTCATATCTTGCTTAGTTGATTAAATTATTTTTAGAAATCCCTATATCGATTTTAAGTTGCTTTTTTAAATTCTAATTGAACATTATAGAAATATTCTGAATGTATTTACCTTTCATATGTAACATTTTTAGAAATAATGATTCACAATTCACCCTAATGATTTACACGTTTTGCACTGATTTATGTAACATTGACTTAAGTAAAAAAAAAAAATAAAAATAATAATTAATAATTCACCCTAATGATTTACACGTTTTGCACTGACTTATGCATAAAAAATGAAAAACAATAATTCATAATTCACTCTAATGATTTACATGTTTTGCACTGACTTGTGTAACATTGACCTATGTAAAAAAAATTAAAAATAATTCATAATTCACCCTAATAATTAACACGTTATATAATGACTTGGAAAACAATGTAATCAAAAAACATCTTAAAAATGTAATAAAAAAGCATATGAATATTTTATCTCGCTTAACAATAACAATAACAAACTATTTCATTAATGTCACCGTTCACCGTCTTTTTAATTTACTTTTCAAAAATGCAAAAAAAATCTCTTTATGAGTCAGATTACAGAATACAGTAAAAAAATACTAATATCATCAAGAACATTTCTCATGAATCTCATTTTCATCGAATTATGACATTTTTCAAACATTATTTTTACTTAATTTCCTTTTGAAATTTATTCATCTAATAAAAAAGCCGATTTCGCTTATAAAATGGTACAGCAGAAAAATGCCTCTTAAACAGATACGAATTTTCAGATTCCTGCACAAAAAAAAAAAAAAATATTCTTTTGCTGAGATTACTTGCAATTTCGAATTACATATATACATACACATATATATATATATATATATATATATATATATATATATATGTGTGTATATATATATATATATATATATATATATATATATATATATATATATATATATATATATATATATATATATATATATATATATATATATATATATCATCTCCTCCTACGCCTATTGACGCCAAGGGCCTAGGTTAGATTTCACCAGTCGTCTCTAACGTGAGCTTTTAAGTCAATATTTCTTCAGTCATCATCTACTCGGTTCATAGTTCTCAGCCATGTAGGCCTGGGTCTTCCAACACTTCTAGCGATTTCTGGAGCCCAATTAAATGTTTGGTAAACCAATTTCTCTTTGGGAGAGCGAAGAGCATGACCAAACCATCTCCATTTACCCCTCACCATGATCTCATATATAGGCTATACTGTGTGTGTATATATATATATATATATATATATATATATATATATATATATATATATATATATATATATATATATATAGTGTATGTGTGTGCGCGCGTGTGTATCTCTATGTGTGGGTTTCGGGAAAAAAAGAAAAAAAAAAGTTTTTGCAATGCGAGGGTAATCATTAATTAAAACTGATGCAAATAAAAAGTTATCATAATAAAACTCCAAAAACAAAATTCTCGAAACCTGGAAATTTCCTTCTCTACGAAGAAAAGTGACATGACCTTTCCCCGCGGCGACATATTGATTTCCGCATCAGTAAACTGACGCCCCAAAATAAACCAACGAAATCAAGACCCTGATTATTCGCCCACTCTGAGTTCATCAAGCAAAACCGTCGTCCCTCGTCCTGTGTTTCAATTCTTCGAGTAGTGGACTAAGTGATGATAATACTTCTTATGGTGTCTTACGGTTGTGGTGGCCGATGTGGTAACCTTCCTGACTGCTGAACGCCAGACTGGAGTTCGAGTCCCGCTCAAACTCGTTAGTTTCTTTGGTCGCTGCAACCTCACCCTCCTTGTGAGCTAAGGATGAAGGGTTTAGTCAAGCCTATATGTCTGCTGGTCCTCCTTGGTCATAGCTTGGATAGAGAAGGGGCTTGGGTGCTTGTCAGTCTCTAGGGCATTGTCCTGCTTGATAGAGCAATGTCACTGTCCCTTGCCTCTATCATTGATGATCGGCCTTTAAATCTTTTATGGTGTTTGGTTTCAGTTCCAGTTTCATGAGAACGGATACTCACCAGAACTTCACCCGGTCAAGCCCAACCTTCACTGTGGTGCCTAAGCACAGCAGTGGCATTCCCAGTAAACAGCTTAAACTCCCGGTCCCGGGGTGCGATTGATTTAATGCCATGCGAATGCTAGGCAAACATGTTACTACTGTACTAGCCAAGAGGCTAAAAGACACTTAATCGCTTCCTCCCCTCCCCAACCACTCCCCCACCCACTCCCCTTCCCTGGCGTCGTCCACTAAGTAAGTTGCAGCAGCAGATGGTCCCAATGCTAATGCAGGCTGGGACCTTGAGAGACAAAACCATGTCTCATCTGAATAGAATCTTCGTCAGACCGAAGATCGCCTGATGATAGGATTAGAGCGAAGGAATAGTGAAGTGGCAGACTTCGATTTGAAGTCAAATGGGGCTTTGGTAATAAAAGCAGAGGTGTAAGGTAGGTTGGTCTCTTTCAAGGAATTTTTAAGTAAATGTGTATCCAAGTTATTTTTTACGAACTCGTATATAACCATTTGTTTAAGTAGCAGTTACATCACAATGGATATGAATGTTAAAATTTTTAGAAACTAAAAGATTTTTTATTATTTCAGTCTTATATTCCTTAATATTTCTTTATTGCCATCTGATAATGAGATCAATCGATATACAAGAGGAAAGACTTTTAAAAGCTTCATTAAAATATAGTACATTGAATATTTCAATTTTATACTCTCATAAACTTGAATAACAGCGTGACTACATATCAGTTTAAAGGCTATGACAATGAAATTATACCTATCAGTAATAAATTAACTAAGAATAAATCTTTTATAAGTGCAACTCGTAAATAAAATTTATTTTGATTATTACTCCCATGCATATTGCGTAAGGATATTGAAATTAACATTAACGTTACTCCCATACAAAATGATATTTGGAATACTAAAATTAACATGATTCTCCATTACTCCCCCTATTAACTACCTGTTAAAACATAACGGTAATCAGCTAACTGAGCTTGATCTCCTCTCGAGAATAAACCATTTCCTAATACGGAAAAAAAAAGGTTCCATAATCGACAAACAATACGATTATATAAACAGAAAAACATAATCTTCCTTTGAACACTTCGCGCTCTTCAAAAGAAGTAAATATTTATCTAAACAACTTCCTTGGCATATATGTTTACACTAATTAATTCTCAGTAGCTTTATAAGGTCAAATACACTACCATCACTACTCAGAGAGTAAAGAGATGGGGGAAAATTAACATAAATGTTTACATAATATATAAACACTCCCAACGAAGATGATTGTGAAAAAAAAAAATGGAGAAAAACACAAGAAAAGTAAACAACCCTTCATGGTAGCAGTTTCTCAACTCCTGGGAGTTCCTTCAATATTTCAATAACCAAAACATTCCCAATGCAGCCGAATATCCTCCAACTAAGAAGAAGAAGAAGAAGAAGAAGAAGAAGAAGAAGAAGAAGAAGAAGAAGAAGAAGAAGAAATAAAACTTCACGGAAGCAGTGCCACATATTTTGATTTTTCTTTAAAAATTCAATAACCATAACACTCAAATATATGTAAATATCATCCAACAAGGAATAAGAAGAAACAAATAAATAAAATTGTATAGAGGCAGTACCACGTCATCCTGGTTCTTATTTAATATTTCAACAATCAAATATTTACATATATGTAAATAATATTCTAAAAGGAAAAAAAAGCTAAGAGAATAGGAAAAATAAAAATAAATAAATAAATAAAATTTCATTGAGGCAGTAACACATCTTGGCTTTTCTTTAATATTTTAGTATTCAAAACGTTCATATAAATATTACAAATCTAAACATGAAAACATACAGTATATATATATATATATATATATATATATATATATATATATATATATATATATATATATATATATATACACACATATATATATATATATATATATATATAAATATATATGTATATATATATATATATATATATATATATATATATATATATATATAATATAGAAACTACCAAAACTAGGTTTTCCTTGAAAATTTCGTTAATCATGATATTCTAATGTATGTAAATATAATCCGAATGAAATCACAAAAAGAAGAAACAAATAAACAATTATCATCAAGCATAAAATACCAAAAAGACAAAAAAAAATAAAACTATATAGAAACAGTACCAAAAACAACTATGTTTCACATTATAATTTCATGATCACGACATCCAAAATCGTAAGTGAATCCCCACCAACAAAGAGGAAGAAGAAATAAATAAACAAACATCCCTTGCAGAGGCAGTAGTATCTCAACTTCCCAGGCCCTCAGGTGATGCAAAGAAAGAGGAGAAAACTCCATCTTTAATAGTAAGTGGGAAGGAAGTCGAGGGGAAGGGGGGGGGGGGGAGGGGGGGGGGGTGTTCTCATCAATACAAGGAGCATTATTGGAAAACTTCCCTTATGGAAGGGTCCAATACTTTTCTCACTGCCTTTATATGGATTGTTTTATTGCTGCTACTCCTGCCCGACACCGGACTTTTTCTGTTGTTGCCTTATTTTTTTTTCTATCCTCTTTCCATGACGTGTTAATGGTTTGGCTGGCATTCGATTCTTTATAGTAAATGCTCAGGTTTTTAATATAACTTCTTAAGACTTTTTTTTATTATGACTTCTCAGACTTTCCTATTATAAATTCTAAGACTTTCTTATAAATTCTCAGACTATATTATTAAGATTTCTCAGACTTCCTTTTTATAAATTCTCAGACTTTCCTATTAAAAATTCTAAGACTTTCTTATTATAAATTCTAGGACTATTTTATTATGATTTCTCAGACTTTCTTTCTATAAATTCTCAGACTTTCCTATTATAAATTCTAAGACTTTCCTATAAATTCTCAGACTATTTTATAAAGATTTCTCAGAGTTCCTTTTTATAATTCTCAGACTTTCCTATTAAAATCCTAAGACTTTCTTATTATAAATTCTAAGACTATCTTATTATTTCTCAGACTTTCTTTCTATAAATTCTCAGACTTTCCTATTATAAATAATAAGACTTTCTTATAAATTCTCAGACTATTTTATTAAGATTTCTCAGACTTCCTTTTTATAAATTCTCAGACTTTCCTATTAAAAATTCTAAGACTTTCTTATTATAAATTCTAAGACTATTTCATTATGATTTCTCAAAATTTCTTTCTATAAATTCTCAGACTTTCCTATTATAAATTGTAAGACTTTCTTCTTATAAATTCTCAGACTATTTTATTATGATTTCCCATAATTATTTTTTATAAATTCTCAGACTTTCCTATTATAAATTCCAATACTTTCTTATTATAAATTTCAGACTATTTTATTATGATTTTTCACACTTTCTTTTTATAAATTCCCAGACTTTCCTATTACAAACTCAAAGACTTTCTTATTATAAATTCTCAGACTATTTTATTATGATTTTCAGACTTTCTTTTTTATAAATTCTCAGACTTTCCTATTAAAAATTCTAAGACTTTTTTATTATAAATTCTAGGACTATTTTATTATGATTTCCCAGACTTCCTTTTTATAGATTCTCAGACTTTCCTATTATAAATTCTAATACTTTCTTATTATAAATTTCAGACTATTTTAATATGATTTCTCAGACTTTCTTTTTATAAATTCCGACTTTCCTATTATAAATTCTCAGACTATTTTATTATGATTTCCCAGACTTCCTTTTTATAAATTCTCATACTTTCCTATTATAAATTCTAATAATTTCTTATAATAAATTTCAAAATATTTTATTATGATTTCTCAGACTTTCTTTTCATAAATTCCCAGACAGACCTATTATAAATTCTAAGACTTTCTTATTATAAATTCTCAGACTATTTTATTATGATTTTCAGACTTTCTTTTTTATAACGTCTCAGACTTTCCTACTATAAATCCTCCCTTTCTTATTAGAAATTCTTAGACTTTCCTACTATAAATTCTCACTTTATTATAAATTCTCACTTCATCATAAATTCTCACTTTTCTACTATAAACTCACATTATTATAAATTCTCAGTCTTTTTTACTATAAATTTTCAGACTTTCCTATTATAAATTCTCACTTTATCATAAATTCTCAGAC
>NC_090742.1:16760458-16770458 GCF_036898095.1 Palaemon carinicauda
GTTTGCCAGACGGGGGTCAGAGTCCCGCTCACCCTCGTTAGTGCCATTAATGTCTGCACCTTACCATCTTTGTGAGCTAAGGTTAGGGGGTTTTGGGGGAGCCTATTGGTCTATCTGCTGAGTCATGAGCAGCCACTGCCTGGCCCTCCCTGGTCCTAGCTTGGGTGGAGAGGAGGCTTGGGCATTGTCCTGATTGCTAGGGCAATGTCACTGTCTCTTGCCTCTGCCATTCATGAGCGACCTTTAAACCTTTAATGCTTTTCTATCAGCTTAAATTAGAAGAGTTATTTGTAAACAAGAACTTCAATCAACCACGTAAAAAATGGAAGATAGAGTTGCGTTTATTAAGTTTAATTGAGTATCATTTTTTGCATATTCTATCATAACAGGTGTAATCACTGACTACTTAATTAATGAATAGAATTAATGAATTGAGTCATTTATGAACGTTTATACAACCGAGAGAGAGAGAGAGAGAGAGAGAGAGAGAGAGAGAGAGAGAGAGAGAGAGAGAGAGAGAGAGTAAATTCTGATGAATGCAAATCTTTGAATAAATAAAAAAAAATCCATTTGAATTAATGAAACAATTATTACATGTTTTGCATATCTTATCATAACGGGTGAAATCACTGACTAGGTTATTAATGAATAGGGAGAGTAAATACTCCTGAATGCAAATCTTAGAACAAATAAAAACAAAAACAAATTAAATTCATTGGAATTACATAAATCAGTTATGTGATGAACACAACAGCTTTTGCATTCACGTAATTAGTTTTCTTTCCGTAATGCTTATATTGTAGTGGAAATAAACTCTCTCAATTAGCGTAAAATTGTAAAACCAAAATATAACAAGGCTTAATTACTCTCCATACATCAAAGAATGCGAATGCGGAATCACTTAACGTTGTCTTAATTTTTACTCACAATATTTATACATATATATACATATATATATATATATATATATATGTGTGTGTGTGTGTGTGTGTGTGTATACACACACTAGTGTATGCGACCCGTCAAAAATAAAAAATAAATATTTTTATATATATAGCATCCTGCTTTTCCAACTAAGGTTGTAGCTTAGTAAGTAATAATAATGATAATATGTATATATACATACATATATATATATATATATATAATATATATATATATATATACACTAGTGTACCCAACCTGTCAAAAATAAAAAATAAATAGTTATAGATATGCACACACACGCACCCTACTCTCACCAAGGTATGACTACTCCTTCCCCATATCCGAGGGACGGGAAAGGTTAGCGTGCAAGGACACTACCAACTCTCTCTTGATAGCTCAGTTGGTAGAGTCCTCTTAGGAATGATTTCGGCTGAATAGGCAGGGGTTCGAATCTCTTCCCGGCCAGAAGCTATTACCATAAAATGAATTACTGTGGATACATATTCCCAAGATAGAATTCGGTATTAAATGCCAATGTGGTTGATATATTATATTATATATATATATATATATATATATATATATATATATATATATATATATATATATATATATATATATATATATATAAAATATAATATAAAACCTGACATTTTCCCTTTTTTTACAGGAGAACACACATATGCACAATTAAACATTCACATGTATATATATATATATATATATATATATATATATATATATATATATATATGTGTATATATATATATATATATATATATATAAACATATAGTTCATGTATACAGTGAACCCATTGTTTTGCGATTTTTTTCTCTTTCAAATCCGCTTATTTCCGAATTTTTGGCAGAAACGAAACTATAATTCCCTGAAGAAGTTCCCGAAATTACTGCGCCCACGTCCACTCAGAACCCAAGAGATCTCACTCTTTATGGGAATGGTGAAATTCCCAGAAATAAATAATAAAATAAATACTTTACTGACAAAAGAAAGCACAGAAATACGTAGGAACTATGGTAAGAATTAATTTCGTTATTGAATATGCAACTATCGCCTTTATTTACCTTGGACATTGAGGTCATAATGCTGTTTGCTTTTTTTTATTATTATCATTTCCAGGGCAAGATAAAACGTTATGCGTGGGCTTTTACGAGAATGTATTCAAATATGGATTTCTAGACTAAAACTAGCCATTAAATTTTGTGAGAGATAGGAATTCAACCTGTGAGAGATAGGAATTTAATCTGTGAGAGATAAGAATTTTGCCAATGAGAAATAGAAATTTAGTCTATGAGAGACAGGAAATTAACCTGTGAGAGATAGGAATTTAACCTGTTACAGATAGGAACTTGAACTGAGAGACAGGAATTTAGCCTATGAGAGCTAGGAACTTAAACTATGAGACAGGAATTTAGCCTATGAGCTAGGAATTTAACCTGTGAGAGATAGGAATTTAACCTGTTACAGATAGGAACTTGAACTGAGAGACAGGAATTTAGCCTATGAGAGCTAGGAACTTAAACTATGAGACAGGAATTTAGCCTATGAGCTAGGAATTTAACCTGTGAGAGATAGGAATTTAACCGTGAGTAGGAATTTAAAATGTGAGAGATAAAAATTTAGCCTATGAGAGATAGGAATTCAACCTGTGAGAGAAAGGAATTTAACCTACGAGAAAGGGGAATTTACCCTGTGAAAGATAGGAATTTAACCTGTGAGAAGAGATCTATTTGTAAGGGAACTAATACGTGTAATACCCTACGTAGTCAACTAAGGTTGCAGCTTGGCTCCAAATGACAATAATAAAAACTTAAGTGGATAAGTTAATCACACAGGCCGGGGAGGCCATTCGGTGCTGTCGTGTGACTAAGGGAAATCCTGCCGTTAAATTCTAAAAGTTGAATGAGATTGCATAAGGTGAAACAAGAGATAAAAAGTGGGTGCAGCTCATGATCAAAGGCAGGGTGCAGAGGCCCCTAGCAATGCCTACAACGCAACGAGTGAGGTGCACCGACGCAACTTAGCTCAGATTTTGAAAAGTTACTGAATCTAGTCATTATGAATTTGCTCATTTATGGTTTTGAAGACACGTGTTCCTTCGGAGTTATTTGCTCGTTCGTTTCTGCATTCAGAAATCTATTTGTTACCTCCCGCAACGAAGTTGGGAGGAGGTATGTATGTGTGTGAACAACTTCCTGACCACAGTTTTACTCATAGAGTAGTGAAACTTTCGGGGATTAATTGTTATGTTGAGACGTGTTAGTGATTCAATTTTGAAAGTCCTAGGTCAAAGGACAAGGTCAAATTCGAGCAAGTGGTTGACCGAATTAACCCTAATCATAACCCCCAAGTACTTCAAATACGCCAAAGGTCTAAATTGATCCTCGGAAAGGCAAGCTGGTTTCGAGAAATAAGCTGCCGTGGCGGAGGTATGCACTCTCAGAGTGCTTATCTAGTTTTTTTTTTTTTTTTTTTTTTTTTTACAATAATGATGAAATATCAAGTTTTTTAAGTCAGCTAATCAAACGACCGCTAACGACAATAAGTTCATCTATTCGTTCAGAAAAAGCAAAATTTTATTCAAAACACCTGATACAATAACCAACTAACACATGATTTATAATCTATACTATGCAATACTAAAAACTTAAAAAGAAATGTTTAAATTCAATTGAAATCAATTGATTTTTAGGATGAATGCTCAGTGGGACTGAGCAAACAATCTTCTAACACATGATATACAGTCTATAATATGGCATACTAGATTCTTAAAATGAGCTAAAACAATATTAACTAGAGGAGGTCTCGGTAAAGCGCAGACCTCCACAGCTTATTTCTCGACTTTTCACTCGATCTTGACCTTGATCATTGACCTTGACATGTATTAGTTGATGTGGATTTTAATACACTCAAATATGAACCAAGTTTGAAGTCTCTGTGACAACGATATCAAAACTTGTGGCTGATTACGTGAATTGGGCATGTTGCTTAACCGTGAACTTAATCTTTGACCTTGACCTTCCAAAAATTAATAATTTCCAGCTTTTTACATAACAGTTAATCCCAGCAAGTTTCAATACTCTACGATTAAAATTGTGGCTAGGGAGTTGTTCACCGGAAAAAAAAAGAAAAAAACCACACACACGCACACACAGTGACGGGCCGAGAGAGGAGTTGTGAAATCAAAGGCAGATTGGAAACGACTGAGTTATATTGTTGTGGAACACTCTCCTTATATACAAAACCTCAAGGCAACAGGACATGACAAGTTCACAAGACAGACAAAATCACAGAGGAAAAACCAGACTTGAATTTTCATGTTCGTTTTAGTGCGAGGGAAGAGCGAAGATACAACCATAATATATACAAAAGGAATTATGTACAATTGTGTGAAACACGGTTGGTACATGGCTCCCCCCCTAAAAATGACATACTGTACATGTTATATAGGGCGCCCTGATCTAGAGAGGCGAACTGTAGGCGGGTCATCTGGCAGAAGATAAGCAGGTTTTAGACGATCAATGGAGACCCAGTCTTCTTTGCCCCGAATGTTTAGGAGGAATGCTTTCGGACTGCGTCGGATCACAAGGTAAGGTCCCGTGTAAGGGGGCGTTAACGGTGGCTTGCTGGTGTCGTTGCTCAGGAAGACGTGCGTTGCAGAGTGCAAGTCCGTTGGTATGTGATGCTTCGCTGGGGGCTTGTAAGTCTGGCGGCACGGAGTAAATTTTCCCACGACGTGACGTATGCGCTGGAGATCGTCGGAGGAGGTTGTAGAAGGAAAAAACTCGGCAGGGACGACCAACGGGTCGCCATACACCATTTCGGCTGCCGAGACGTCGAGGGCGTCTTTAGGAGTGGTCCTTAGTCCAAGGAGGACCCAGGGAAGCTGAGTAAACCAGTTGCAATCCTTGCAGCGGGACATCAAAGCTGCTTTGAGGGTGCGATGAAAACGGTCAACCATTCCATTGGCAGCGGGGTTGTAGGCCGTTGTCTGATGTAGGGTGATGCCCAGGAGATTCGCTAATGACGTCCATAATTGAGAGGTGAAAGTGGTTCCCCTGTCAGAAGTAATATGCTCAGGGATACCGAATCTTGAAATCCATCCAGAGAGTAAGGCAGATGTACATGAGGCGGACGTTGCAGTTTCCATGGGAATGGCTTCAGGCCAACGAGTGGAGCGGTCGATGACGGTAAACAGGTAACGATGTCCTTGTGATGTGGGTAGGGGGCCTACAACGTCGACGTGAATGTGTGCGAAACGACGCTGAGGTTGAGGAAAGGTGCCCACTCCTGAATCCGTGTGTCGATGTACTTTGGAAGTTTGGCAAGAAGTACAGGCACGGACCCAATCCTTAGCATCCTTAGAAATGCCGTGCCAAATGAACTTTGCCTTCAGCAGCTGTGCAGTAGAACGGCACGAGGGATGTGAAAGGCCGTGGATGAAATCAAACACCTGTCGGCGCATGGGAGCAGGAATCCAAGGTCGCGGTCTACCAGTACTGACGTCACAGAGGAGAGTGGTGTTGGAGTTTTCGAGGGGAAAATCCTCCCAACGGAGGGACGTGCAGGATGTCCTACAAGCTTGATACTCTGGATCCTGTCGTTGGGCTTCAGCCAGGGCGTTGTAATCCAATCCCAGTTGAACGGCAGCCAACGTGTTTCTTGACAGGGCATCGGCAACGGGATTCATTTTCCCAGGGACGTATTGGAGGGTGCAATTGTATTCAGCCACGGCGGAGAGATGTCGGCGTTGACGGGCGGACCAGGCGTCAGACTGTCGAGTGAAGGCGTGCACCAGAGGCATGTGGTCTGTGCGAATGACGAAGGGCGTACCTTCTAAGAAATGGCGAAAGTGACGGACAGCCAGGTGCACCGCCAGCAATTCTCGATCGAAGGTAGAATAACCCGATTCTGCCTTGGACAGTTTTCTGCTGAAGAAGGCCAATGGGCGGGGCGAGCCTTTGACCACCTGCTCGAGTACTGCACCAATAGCGACGTCGCTGGCATCGGTGGAGAGAAGGAGAGGGGCGTGTGGGATAGGAAAAGTGAGAGCCGCAGCAGTTGATAGGGCCTTCTTTGCATTGCAGAAGGCCGCTTCTTGAAGGGGACCCCACTTCAAGTCCTTTGGCTTGCCCTTGAGGGAGGCGTAGAGGGGAGCAAGAGTGGCGGCAATGGCTGGCAGAAAGCGGTGATAATAGTTGATCATGCCCAAGAATTCCTGCAGAGCTTTGACGGTCGAGGGCGTGGGGAAATTCTGAACGGCTGCTACCTTCTCAGGGAGGGGATGGACTCCTTCAGGAGTGATACGGTGCCCTAAGAACGACACTTCGTTGGCGCCAAAGGTACACTTGTCGTACCGGACTACAAGGCCGTTTTGTTGCAGGCGGTCGAGCACGATGCGCAGGTGACGGAGGTGTTCCTCTTTTGAGGAGGAGAACACAAGTATGTCGTCCACATAACATACACAGAAAGGGAGGTCCCCTAAGATGCCATCCATGAGACGTTGAAACGTTGCCCCAGCATTACGAAGGCCAAAACAGGAGTAATTGAAGGTGTATGTGCCAAACGGAGTGGTGATGGCGGTCTTGGGGATGTCTTCTGGGTTCATAGGCACCTGATAATACCCCTTCAGGAGGTCGAGCGTAGAGAAAACCTTTGCTTTGTGCAGGTAGGAGGTTACATCGGCAATGTTTGGGAGGGGGTAGTGATCCGATTCTGTTTGCATGTTCAGGCGCCTGTAATCCCCGCACGGACGGAGGGAGCCGTCTTTCTTCAGAACGATGTGTAAGGGTGACGACCATGGGCTGGAGGCCTTTTGGCAAAGGCCCATTTTCTCCATTTCGGCGAACGTCTGTTTGGCGGCTGCCAATCGTTCCGGTGCCAGACGTCTGAATTTTGCGAAGACTGGGGGTCCCGTCGTCTTGATATGGTGATAAATACCGTGCTTAGCATGAACCGTGGGCGTTTGGCGAAGTTCTGGACGGAAAACTTCCGGGTACGACGTGAGGAGGTGGGCGTAGGCATCCGTGGGTGCGCTGATGTGGAGAGCGAGGTTAGAGGGGGCGGGTTGAAGAGGTGTCGACAAGTACGAGTCCGCGTTGACCAATCGTCGGTGGGCGACATCGACCAGAAGGTGGAAATGAGAGAGGAAATCCGCACCGAGGATTGGCATTGTGACGTCAGCAACGAGAAACTTCCAATTGAATTTACCGTTTCCGAACGATAATGTGAGGCTCTCGTAACCGTAGGTGGGTATCACAGATCCGTTGGCAGCTACCAAGCGGACGTCGGCAGATGTAGACAGACTACGTTGTGCCTTGAAGAGTTTCCTTGGCAAAAGAGAACGACAAGCACCCGTGTCTACCAAAAATCGCACGCCCGTTCCTGCATCCTGTAAAAAGAAAAGATTAGAAACATGGGAGGCCACCGCCACAAGCGATGGCCTACTTACACGTTTTTTTGGCCACTGACAATCTTTGGCACATTTCTTCGCGGTTGCCCCGAATCTGAAGTGGTAGTAGCAAAACTGCGGTGGATGGGAGGTAGTAAGTGGCTGTAGAAGTCGTTCGTTGGGGCGCGAGCGATTGGTGGGTGGTGGGCGGCTTTTTCGCCGCTTCGGCACGTCACGGGGTAGGCGTGTATGTCCTACGGCATTCATGTCAGCTTCGGTGTACGTTGAATAGGCATCCTCGTCGTCAGGGGTGGAGGCGTTGATGGAGGTCTTGAAGTGGCTGTCCATAAGGGCGTCGGCTTTGGTCATCAAGTCCTTTATGGGTAAACTATCGACATCGGGTATGGCAGCGCGCACAGGTTCAGGTAAACGGCGTATCCAAAGGGCACGGAGTAGGTTCACCTCACGAGGAGAGCCGTCTGCGGCAGGTTGAAGGCGAGCAATACTGGTCATTTCCCTGAGGGCAAGCGAAGCCCTTTGGTCCCCCAACGGTTGTTGCGAGAGCTGAAAAAGCTTTGCTATACGGGCGGCTGGCGACGGCGAGTACTGTTGCAGAAGGTATGATTTGAGGTCGTCATACGCTATTGGGGTGTCTCCTTGTTCACAAAGCCAGTTGGATATTTCTGGGAAGGTGTCCTCGGGTATCGCCGCGAGAACATAATCCGCTTTGGTGGTTGAGCGAGTCACGCCCCTGATACGAAACTGGACTTCTGCGCGCTGAAACCAAGCAAACGCCTCTCCGCTGGCAAACGATGAAAGTTTGAATGGAGAGGCCGTAGCGCCAACTGCCGTAGAGTCCGTCATAGTACCAACGATGGAGGGGCGAGGGGGTGGGGGTGGAAGGCGGTGGAAGCGAGTCGACTTCCGGGGTCACCAATGTGACGGGCCGAGAGAGGAGTTGTGAAATCAAAGGCAGATTGGAAACGACTGAGTTATATTGTTGTGGAACACTCTCCTTATATACAAAACCTCAAGGCAACAGGACATGACAAGTTCACAAGACAGACAAAATCATATAGGAAAAACCAGACTTGAATTTTCATGTTCGTTTTAGTGCGAGGGAAGAGCGAAGATACAACCATAATATATACAAAAGGAATTATGTACAATTGTGTGAAACACGGTTGGTACAACACAAACAGGGAGTAAAACATACTCTACGATTAAAATTGTGGACAGGAAGCAGTTCACAAGCAAACACACACACATACAAACAAACACACAACCAGGGAGTAAACCATAACCTCTTCCCAACTTCGTCGGCAAAGCTAATGATTCTCTTATGGATAAATGCTCAGTGAGACTAAGCAACACTATCCACCATCTTCAAGGCTTTTATGTTGAAGGGATTTCCCCCTTCAAGCCTCTGGTAATAGTACTGCAATATGCAAGCAGCAGCTGCCCTTTTGAGCATCATCATCATTAAGGGGCGAGAGATTACAGCTGACCTTTTTGGATGTACCGCATTTAAACATTTCACTAATAGTCACGTTTCAGAATTAACGAACTGTAGTCATTATCAGGTAATAATCTCCGAATGAGTTATTTCATGAAATTATAAAAAAGTAACTTTGAGAGAGAGAGAGAGAGAGAGAGAGAGAGAGAGAGAGAGAGAGAGAGAGAGAGAGAGAGAGAGAGAATATCTCAACAATTCATATATTGCCAAAGGTTAATTACTATTTCATAACAAGTGTACGCGACCCGTCATCAAGACGGGTAGATACTTAAATATGCACACACACGCACCCGCCTCCCACCAGGATATGACCTCTCCCACTCGCCCTACCCTAGGGACGGGTAGAGCTGGGCGTGACCATAAATAAATAAATAAATAAACAAATAAATATATAGTATATATATTTATTGTATATTTATTATATCATATTATATATATGTGTATATATATATATATATATATATATACAGAGAGAGAGAGAGAGAGAGAGAGAGAGAGAGAGAGAGAGAGAGAGTGTGTGTGTGTTATTTATTAAACATGGAAATTGAATGATAACTCAAAATAACACAAAATTGATAAATAATACAATAATTTTCCAAAATAAAAAGAATTAAAAAAATGAAATAAAATAAATAAATGAAAAAAACAATTCCAAAATCATCTGATCACTGGTGATGAAGATGACAGGTGCGTCAGTTGGCTGAGTCGACTACAAACCAGAGCAATTAAATTCCAATTGGCAAATACCCTTCACAAGGGCGTCTCCGCCACCTAACATCTGGAGGAGGCAGACAACCCCCCCCCCCAACCCCTGCCCCCCCCCCCCCTAAACTACGCAAGAGTCGCTCCCTGGCCGTTTGTCAATTCTAGTAGTAATCTACATTCCTAACGAGCGACCGTCAATCAATATTCAAATAAGTGACCTACATAGCGTCGCTTCTCTGGCAAACATTTATTTACATTTATTTAAATTTAGTGAATAAACATAATAGATAAATAAACACTCGCACAGTTGGCTTCATTAATTCTGGTACATTGACGTCTCCTTAGCTTGCCGTGAAGTGTACCGGAATTAGTGAAGCCAACTGTACCAAAGTCTAGACTCTGAGGGAATGTCCCACCGGCAATAGGTCTATACTAGTCAGCT
>NC_090742.1:16775458-16785458 GCF_036898095.1 Palaemon carinicauda
ATTTAGGAACTATGATCTCCAATACAGTCTTTAGAATTGGAGTTTAATTTAAGATTGATAAAGAAAAAAAAATCAGACAATGGCTAGGTTAAGTAAAATTTGGAAACCAAATCGCCTGAAATTACATATAAAAATCAGGTTATATATCAGTTTAGGGAGATCGGTGTTATAGTATGGATGAGTCTTGGAATGACAACGAAGCAATATCCAACAGATTTTGAAGATTTCATAATAAATCCCTCAGAAGGATATTGGGAGTTCAATGGCAGGACAGGATTAGAAATGAAACTATAAGAGAGATGACTCGAGTGCCATACGTGTATGAGATCATGGTGAGAGGTAGGTGGAGATGGTTTGGGCCTGCTCTTCGCACTCCCCAAGAGAGATTAATTCATCAAACGTTTAACTGGGTTCCAGACGGCACTAGAAGTTGGAAGACCCAGGACTACGTGGCTGAGGACTATAGAGCGTGAAGTAGGAGATGATGAGTGGAGACGAATTTATTCAAAAGCTCAAGATAGTCCTTTGCATTAATATGCGTAGGACAAGATGATGAAGATATACTGTGTATGTACATATATATATATATATACAACATACGTAACAATACCCTTTCTGTGAACCGTCATCACGATATCGTAATATCGATTAGGTAATGGGCATCGCCTCAACCCCTGTCGGTGTGGTTAAGGAGCATTGTGGTTACGTCAGAGAACTGTTGAATCTCAAATGCTCTTCGCCGGATTAGCCTAATTCACGTGAGCCTTTGTTGGAAACACAATATGCGAATGTGCTAATCGGAACTCTTTTCAAGTCGCGTCGTACAGGGTCGAGTGACCTGTATTCGCTCAAGGTTACAAACGGGAAACGCTCTAGTAGGTTGGCTCCAGCCACCCGTTGAGATACTACCGCTAGAGAGTTATGGGGTCTTTTGACTGGCCAGATGGTACTACATTGGATCCTTCTCTCTGGTTACGGTTCATTTTCCTTTTGCCTACACATATCCACACTGAATACCCTGGCCTATTCTTTACATATTCTCCTCTGTTCTCATACACCTGACAACACAAATTACCAAACAATTCTTCTTCACTCAAGGGGTTAGTGCACTAATTGCTCAATGGCCACTTTCCTCTTGTTAAGAGTAGAAGAGACTCTTTAGCTATGGTAAGTAGTGTCATAGCCGCTGTTACCATGGTCTTCCACTGTCTTAGGTTAGAGTTCTCTTGCTTGAGGGTACACTCGAGCATAATATTCTATCTTATTTCTCTTCCTCTTGGTTTGTTCAAGTTTTTATAGTTTATATAGATGTTTATTTTAATGATGTTACTCGTATTAAAATATTCTATTTTCCTTTTTTCCTTTCCTTACTGGGCTATTTTCCCCGTTGGAGCCTCTGGGCTTATAGCATCCTGCTTTTCCAACTAGGGTTGTTGCTTAGCTAATAATAATAATAATAATAATAATAATATTGGTCTTACAAATGGAAAATGCTCCCTTGTACGTGAAAGGAAAATGCTTAGAAATATATAATGTTAAAAAATTGCAGTAAAAAAAAAAAACGGTAAAAATCCTGATATAATTGTTGCTAGGCATTTAACTTTTAAAAACGGATATATTGACGTAAAGGTGTGATATTACGGTCACCAACCCGTAAAAGATAATAACAAAGTAGGGTAAAAATTACGGTTGCCAGTATTTTCTTAAATACGGCTGGGAACATATTTTTACGGAGAATTTCCCATTGAAATTACGGTTTTTAATAACAGCGTACATACAAAGCTCTCTTTTCTTTGTTGAAAACGGAAAAACTCTCCGTTGAGAAACTACCGCTAGAGAGTAATGGGCTCCTTTGACTGGCCAGACAGTATTACATTGGATCCTTCTCTCTGGTTACGGTTCACTTTCCCTTTGCCTACACATACACCGAATAGTCTGGCCCATTCTTTACATATTCTCCTATGTCCTCATACACCTGACAACACTGAGATTACCAAACAATTCTTCTTCATCCAAGGGGTTAATGCACTGTAATTGTTCGGTGGACACTTTCCTCTTGTTGAGGGTGGAAGGGACTCTTTAGCTATTGGTAAGCAGCTCTTCTAGGAGAAGGATACTCCAAAATCAAACCATTGTTCTGTAGTCTTGGGTAGTGTCATAGCCTCTGTACCATGGTCTTCCACTTCCTTGGGTTAGAGTTCTCTTGCTTGAGGGTACACTCGGGCATGCTGTTCTGTCTTGTTTCTCTTCCTCTTGTTTTGTTCACGTTTTTATAGTTTATATAGGAGATATTTATTTTAATGTTGTTACTCTTCTTAAAAATTTAATTTTCCTAGTTTCCTTTCCTCACTGGGCTATTTTCCCTGTTGGAGCCTCTGGGCTTATAGCATACTGCTTTTCCAATTAGGGTTGTAGCTTAGCAAGTAATAATAATAATAATAATTGGTATTACAAATGGAAAATGATCTCGCAGACGTGTTATGAAAGGAAAATGCTCTTCTATGCGTCCTTAAAAAGTAAAATATTTTCTCATTTGTCTTACAAACATGGAAGAAGCTTTCCTGCAGGTGTTACAAAAGGAATATTAGTCTCACAAAGGAAAAACGCTCTGCTAAACATGCTACAAAGGTTCAGGTTCGGGTTCAGGTTCAGGATCGGTTCAGTTTCAGGTCGAGGCTTCGCCTTGGCATCGGCGCCTCTTGCGTGTTCTAGTTTTGTGTTCATTATTTTCAATAGTTTTTTTCTCTCCTTTCACCCACATTTGTTGCTTGTTGCAGGACATTTTTCTTACTTTCAATATTCTCTTCACAGCAAAGGAATCTTCCAACTGTTTGTGCACGCTCTTCTACGTATAAAAAAATGGTACCCCTTTAGTTGGGGTATTTAAAGATAGTACGTAAATTTGAAAATTTTCAAATGTAAGCAAGAAAAATTAGTTAGAATTAGTCTTGCAAATGAAAAATTATCCTATTTTCTACTTACATATCGAAAATGCTCTCATGTATACCTTATTGATGGAAAATATGCTCCGTTATAAATGAAAAATGCTCTCATATAGGTGTTACGAATGAAAAGTGCTCTCGAATTTCTCTTAAAGAAGGAAATACAGAAAGTCCTCAACTTACGAACATTCGATTTACAAACATCCAGAGATACAAACACAAATCCAACTGAAATCGCAAATCTCAATATTGCATCAAAAGTACATATACTGTAATAAGATAAAGATATATTGTAATGAATGAACAGTTAGCAAACACATTCACGATGACTTTTGAAAAGATTCAACTTTCAGGGATGAGAATCTCTTAACGAGCAACGTAGAAGAGTCATGTAGTTTTACTTGAGAAAAATCTATATATTCTGTGAAATACAAGATGACCTTGTGAGTCACTCACTTGGGGCCAGCACTGGAAGTCAATATGCATTGAAACTCTTATAAAAATGTCACTGGAATTCTTACGTAAAAAGGAAAATAATTTATTCGTTTGTTTTGACTGTAAGCATCGTTTTATAATCTACATTATGGCAAGTTATCATATATGATTATTGATATCGTATTAAAGAGGGATTTACTATCATATACATATTAGATAATTAGACGGTTGACCTGTTTCACTGTAATTTCATATTTAGTATAAGAGAGAGAGAGAGAGAGAGAGAGAGAGAGAGAGAGAGAGAGAGAGAGAGAGAGAGAGAGAGAGAGAGAGCCATAATAAATTATATAAAAATCACTTAACCGCAGGATGGAAAGATATATGTGTGTTTGTGAGTATGAGAGAGGGAGGGGGAGCCATAATAAATTATATAAAAATCACTTAAACGCAAGATGGAGAGATATATCTATGTGTTTGCGTGAGAGAGAGAGAGAGAGAGAGAGAGAGAGAGAGAGAGAGAGAGAGAGAGAGAGAGAGAGGAAAGCGATGATATATAAACCATATGTAAACGTAAGATGAAGAGAGAGAGAGAGAGAGAGAGAGAGAGAGAGAGAGAGAGAGAGAGAGAGAGAGAGAGAGAGAGAGAGAGAGAGACGCATTAGCCAAGTCGCACCAGTCCAACCAGCCCGTACATATAATGTACCTCTGCTAAGTGCAGGACAGGAAGAATCCAAACGGAAGAAGCTAATATTTTTCGCCCACCGATGATATAAAGCTTCCCTCTTAAACGTTTCGGATTCAAAGAGCTCAAGGAGAGCAATAAAAGAAGGTTGGACCCAGAGCTTTTAAAGATGAGGCTCAGATATACCGTTTTAACTTGGGAGAGTTCGTATGCATGCTTGCATATTGCAAATGTCACCAAGAACTCTTAAAGTCTCGCTTTTTCGATAGCTTAAGGCTTTGCTCCTCGCACACAGTCTATCGGTCACATATACCACTGCTATGTGTTCTGAATATCACCTCTCTCTCTCTCTCTCTCTCTCTCTCTCTCTCTCTCTCTCTCTCTCTCTCTCTCTCTCTCTCTCTCTCTCTCTCTCTCTCTCTAACTTTCCTTATATCTCTTTTATGTTTTTTTTCTGAAAGGAAACAATAAGAATATTTCCTCATCTGGGATTCGAGCCCATTCTAATTAGATGATAAAATCAGATGCCACAAAGTTCTCTAAACAACTTAAATTACCTTCGATGCACTTTCCCTGAAAGCCTTGGATTCCACATTCCAAAAGGATATGAATACTGAGATCACTGTCCTGGATTCAAATCAACGCAGGTTAAGGGGACTGAGGTTAATGCTTAATTCATTATATCATCAGGAATAACTATGCAGTGGATTAGTTAAGAGGTTCTAGTGGTTTTTATTATAAATGCATGATGAATATGACTAGTAAAGGTTAAAGGTGTCTGGTTTCAGTTCCGGTTCCATCGGAATAGATGGTTACAGCAGTGGCCTCCCCAGTAAACAGCTCAAACACAGTCCCGGGTTAGGATCGATCTGCTACCATGTAAATGCAATCGAACACGTTACACTGCCTTAGCCAGGAAGCTAGTAAATTGGTAGAATTTTTTGTGTACGTGTTTATATATATATATATATATATATATATATATATATATATATATATTCAAATAAACCATATATATTTTTGTCATTGACTTTTATCTTTCTTCGTGGCCAAGTGGCTTAGTCACTGTCTATACAAGCTTGCCGACCAGGGTTCGATTCCCGGCCGGACCCAAGCTCTTGTCTTTGTGTGATTTCGCCTGGGGCTCTGATCCCGAGGTCGTTAAGAGAATCCAGACATTAATGTATCAAAAATATATATGGCTTATTTGAATATGAAAAACACGTCTAAATGTGCAAAATTTATCATTAATTGAATGCCAAGTAACAAACTACCAATTGGCTACGATGGTGAAGATGGGTTGATTTCAATTCTAAGTACAAAATACCTGAATTCGACAGGTATAAGTACAGAAGAATTGTCATTGACTTTTATCTTTCTCCGTGGCCAAGTGGCTTAGTCACTGTCTATACAAGCTTGCCGACCAGGGTTCGATTCCCGGCCGGACCCAAGCTCTTGTCTTTGTGTGATTTCGCCTGGGGCTCTGATCCCGAGGTCGTTAAGAGAATCCAGACATTAATGTATCAAAAATATATATGGCTTATTTGAATATGAAAAACACGTCTAAATGTGCAAAATTTATCATATATATATATACATATATACAGTATATATATATATATATATATATATATATATATATATATATATATATATATATATATATATATATATATATACATATACCATGAATGTCTACATATAGCAGACATCCACCAAGACTTAGCTCCATGAAACACCGGACATTACATTTATATCTCTCCCAAAACCTGATCGATTGTTGCCAATAATAAATCTTTAAAACAATATATAAACATCTAAACAAAATCACACTAATGAAGATAGCAAAAAAAAAAAAAAAAAAGGGTCCCTCTTTCAAACGATCATAAAATCTAGGAAAGCGAAAACGAAATTGTGATTCATGTAGGAAAAGTCCTTGAGGCTATATGATATATTTGATGGCGTAATGGGTTACACAATATAACATCAGTACTAAAGCACATTTTGGAATCCACTCCATCAAAACCCATACCGGGGAAAGATTCAGGTTTGCCAGGTTGGCCCTTTTTCCAGCCAAACTCCTCAAATGTGGCCTCTTTTCGTTCCAAATATTTCAATTTGGCCATTTAGAAATTGATTGGCCCTAAATGCTATATTTTTTTCCTTTTTCTACTAATGGTTTGGCCTTTTAGACCTTCCGTTGTTTAAAAGTTGGCGTTTTCTCATTTAGAAAACCTGGCAACCCTGATATGATGGACTCGTTCATTTTTCATTTCATTTTTTTTATTCACTCATTTTTGTTTCAAAGGTTCAAACTTGCAGCAAACGTTTTTATGTTGAACAGGATGACATAAGACTCTTTTTGTAGTTTATACATGAACGATCTAGTTTGATGCTGCTATTCTTCGCATACTTTATTTTAATTGTTAATTACGTCTAATATAGCTTATTTATTTCCTTTCCTCAATGGGCTACTTTACCCCACGAGTAGCCCTTAGGCTTATAGCATCATGGTTTTCCAACTAAGGTTGTAGTTTAGCTAATAATAATAATAATAATAATAATAATAATAATAACAATAAATAATAATCATAATAATAATAATAATAATAATAATAATAATAATAATACACGGCTTTCCGCTTAGAATTCTATTGAAAAATATGATGTCAGGAAGTTGAGACATTTTGGTTTTAACAACCGAATCAGCCCCGGATAACCGCACCCCCCACCCCCCTCACCACGGATGGATGATTCATCCCTCACTGTGGGCGTTGTTTCAAAGACTTCCAGGAAAAAGTATATTAAAAATTATTATATATATAATTTTATAGTCAGCATTGTCTTGAAAATACATTTAAAATATATGCAGAAAATTAGAGAAAGGATGAACTTATTTGACATGTGTTCGGGATATTCCATAGAAGACTGTTCTTTTTGTTTTATTATAAAATAACTTTCATACAGACATTTACAATACCCAGATATCATGTGAAAATCAAAGCTCTCTCTCTCTCTCTCTCTCTCTCTCTCTCTCTCTCTCTCTCTCTCTCTCTACAGGTATTTCTAGAACATTGATTGCAATGAGAATACATGGTTAACACACTCTCTCTCTCTCTCTCTCTCTCTCTCTCTCTCTCTCTCTCTCTCTCTCTCTCTCTCTCTTTCTCTCTCTCTCTCAGAATCCACATCTACGAATGCAAATGTCACTTTAATAATTCCCTACACGTGAAAATTTCATGATAATTACTCATAAAATTACTCATAAATCCTTATGTCTCATTAGTCAGATGAATTAAGAAAAAAACCACGATCATTTCCATCAGAATTAAACATGGTTGAAACTAGTCGTGAAGTAAACCTTTCCAATTTTGTCTCACTTTGCTGACACACCAAATATTATATCAATTAGGACTCAAATACCTTTGGTTCATACGAATGTTTATTTCGTTCTTCCTTTACATTTTCACATTCAAACCAATCGAAATCATGAGTTTTATATTCTAATTAATCATTCATCAACAACGACGTCCAAGGTTTTATAAACCGATCTCTAATTTTGCTGACATGTCAAATATATCATCAATTAGGACTCAAATACTATTGGTTCATTCAAACGTTTATATCATTCAACCTTTACAATTACACAATCAAACCAACCGAAATCATGAGTGTTATATTATAACAAGTTTGAAGTATGTGACAATATTGTCTAAATTTGTGGCTGATTACGTGAATTGACCGTGACCTTGACCTTCCAAAATTTAATCATTTTCAGCTATTTACATAACAGTTAATCCCTGTAAGTTTCATTACTCTACAATTAAAATTGTGGCAAGGAATCTGTTCACAAACAAACACGGGTAAAACATAACCTCCTTCCAACTTCGTTGGCGGAGGTAATTTAACAATCATCAATCACGGCTGACCGTGACCTTGACTTTCCAAAATTCAACCATTTCCAGCTTTTTACATAACAGTTAATCCCTGTAAGTTTCATTACTCTACGATTAAAATTGTGGCCAGGAAGCTGTTCACAAACAAACACACAAACACAAATATGGGTATAACATAACCTTCCAACTTCGTTGGCGGAGGTAATTATACAATCATCAATAACGGTTGACTGTGACCTTGACCTCTGACCTTGACCGCCCAAATTTTAATCATTTCCAGCATTTTAAATAACAGTTATTCCCTGTAATTTCATTACTCTACGATTAAAATTGTGGGCAAGCTGTTCACAAACAAACACACACGCACACAAACACTGGTAAAACATAACCTCCTTCCATCTTCGTTGGCGCAGGAAATTAAACAATCATCAATAATGGCTGACCGTGACCTTAACCTCTGACCTTGACCGCCCAAAATTTAACCGTTTCCAGTATGTAAGTTTAATTACTCTACGATTAAAATTGTGCCTAAGAAACTGTTCACAATCAAACAAACACACAAACACAGGTAAAACATGACCTCCTTCCAACTTCGTTGGCGGAGGAAATTAAACAATCATCAATAACGGCGTCCGGGTTTTTATAAACCGGTTAAAAGTATCCAGTAACACCATTCAAACACCAATTTCCGACCGATCGAAAAAGCAAAGGCCAGAGGAAATTGAAGTAATAATGGAATCGGAAGGTATTTGCCTCTGCCAGTTTTACAGGTTACCATTTATCATTGGGAAAATTGCTTCCCGTGCTGTTATTATTATCATTATTATTATTATTACTCTTCTACCCTTACAAAGAGGAAAGTAGCTACTGAACAATTACAGTGCAGTAGTTAACCCTTTGGGTGAAGAAGAATTTGTTTGGTAATCTCAGTGTTGCCAGGTGTATGAAGACAGAGGAGAATCTGTAAACAATATCCCAGACTATTTGGTATATGGGTAGGGAAAGGGAAAGTAAACCGTAACCAGAGAGAAGGATCCAATGAAGTACTGTCTGGCCAGTCAAAGAACCTCATAACACTCTAGCGGTAGTATCTCAACGGGTGGCTGTTTTAATAAATGGTAATATATGAGAAAATCGAGATGGTAAGGCCCTTCCTTATAGACGTTATGTACCGTCCAGCAGCTTTGAATTAAGCACTTACTGACAACACTTGTGTTAAGTGACTGCTAAGTAGGCTACTTTTATAGTTATGTATCTTAATGTAGAAGATTATTTTTTAAGTCAAATATTTTCTGAAATACGTATAAATCTATTTTATAGTTTTAGAGTTATTTCTTAATAAAGAATTTATTTACTTGAGTAATTTTAGATTCATTGGTCAAAAAGCGCCGGCACATTAGCCATTCCATGTATAAAAATATAAAAAACTTAACGAGTATTATGTATCTTATGTAGATGATTATTAGTTTATTTAGTAAAGTATATTCCAAAAGACGTATAAATTTAGTTACTAGTTTTATATATATCTTTTTACCAAGAATGATTTAGTTAAGTAATTTAAGACTAATTGACAAATAAGGCGCATTGGCCAATTCACGTATAAAAATAAACATAATTAGCGACAACCATAACCTAGTAAACAACAAAATTCGCATATGGCCGATGTGGTAACGTCCCTGACTGGTAAACGCCAGACTGGGGTTCAAGTCCCGCTCAAACTCGTTCGTTTCTTTGGTCGCTGCAACCTCACCATCCTTGTGAGCTAAAGATGGGGGGTTTGGGGGGAGCCTATAGATCTATCTGCTGAGTCTTCAGCAGCCATTGCCTGGCCCTCCTTGGTCCAAACTTGGGTGCTGACCATATGTATATATGGTGAGTCTCTAGGCCTGGGGCATTGTCCTGCTTGATAGGGCAATGTCACTGTCCCTTGCCTCTGCCATTCATGAGAGGACTTTGAGTGTAATGTAACACTAATTATCTTCCTAATCGGGTAGTTGAATCTGAAGAACTTCAAACGTTCAAACTTGCAGCAAATGTTTTTATGT
>NC_090742.1:16795458-16857958 GCF_036898095.1 Palaemon carinicauda
ATCTACAGAGGAACTTGAAATGTTGTCATGGGCTACGATGGAAACGAAAAACACTATCGGCAAGCCGGGGCGAGGGTCTAGCAACCTCACACTATGAACATTTGCAAAAAATCGGAGTAACACCTGGCACTAGACACAAAGAGGGAGTGAACGCATTGTGGAAAAAAATACTAAAGTCTAAGTTTGTATATTAATTTGTTTCATAGAAAAAAAAAAAAGAATAATCGACTAAAAGCGTTAAATAATTACTGACAAATTGAGGATATGGGACGAGGAACTGTACATGGAGTAAAAACGAGCTTTGGCATTTCACAAACCTTCATAAAATAAACAGCTTTCTTCGAGAGAAATTACTGTAAATCCAAAAAGAAAGAAAATTGATAAGGACACGGAGGAAGCAACTGCGATAATTCTCCCTTGCCGACGTACGGGGAGATAAAAGAAAACATTGATAAATGATGATAATACATTTCTGGATATAAGAATGCGACAATCTAGGTAATTAAGCAGACTTTCATTAATGAAACACTGATTACAAACGTGTTTGATTTACATTTTATCGCCATAATGTCCATTTACATCTCTCTCTCTCTCTCTCTCTCTCTCTCTCTCTCTCTCTCTCTCTCTCTCTCTCTCTCTCATACGATACATAATTCTCTCTCTCTCTCTCTCTCTCTCTCTCTCCTCTCTCTCTCTCTCTCTCTCTCTCTCTCTTTTCCATTAATCATTAACACGCATGAGTAAAATGAACAATGTAAATAAATGAAGAGCATTGGTTCATAACTACAATATCTCTCTCTCTCTCTCTCTCTCTCTCTCTCTCTCTCTCTCTCTCTCTCTCTCGCAACCATTACCATATTGTTTGCAAAAAGTTAATATGGTACATTTCTCTCTCTCTCTCTCATTGATCATTAACACGCATGAGTAAAATGAACAATATAAATAAATAAAGAACATTGGTTCATAACTACAATCTCTCCTCTCTCTCTCTCTCTCTCCTCTCTCTCTCTCATCCTCCTCTCCTCTCTCTCTCTCTCTCTCTCCTCTCTCTCACACACAACCAATACCATATTGTTTGCAAAAAGTGAATATGGTACATATTTCTCTCTCTCTCTCTCTCTCTCTCTCTCTCTCTCCTCTCTCTCTCTCCTCCTCTCTCTCATTGATCATTAACACGCATGAGTAAAATGAACAATGTAAATAAATGAAGAACATTGGTTCATAACTACAATCTCTCTCTCTCCCCCCCCCCTCTCTCTCTCTCTCTCTACTCTCATCTCTCTCTCTCCTCTCCTCTCTCTCTCATTGATCATAACACGCATGAGTAAAATGAACAATGTAAATAAATGAAGAACATTGGTTCATAACTACATCTCTCTCTCTCTCTCTCTCTCTCCCTCTCTCTCTCTCTCTCTCTCTCTCTCTCTCCCTCTCTCTCTCTCTCTCTCTCTCAACCATTACCATATTATGTTTGCAAAAAGTAAATATGGTACATATCTCTCTCTCTCTCTCTCTCTCTCTCTCTCTCTCTCTCTCTCTCTCTCTCTCTCACATACATTTGTTTGTTTTCGAACAATGTTTGGCTCAACTAAATCTCTCTCTCTCTCTCACTCTCTCTCCTCTCTCTCTCTCTCTCTCTCTCCTCTCTCTCTCTCTCTCTCCACAAACATTAACTTGTTTGCGAAAAGTGAGCAGGGTGCATAATTCTAATCCCGGGAAACGCTAATGCAATAATTTCCGTAAACTTGCTCCAGGATTTCCCAGGCACAAATCGGAGAATATGCATTACCATTTTTCCCCTGGTATGAGTGGTTAAAGATCTACTCTTGCGCTTTCAGTCTTCTTACAAGTTTAATTAAACGATAATTTATAACGCTGATAGACAGATAGATAGATGGATAGATAGATAGATAGAGATAATTGTAGGCTAGGCATGGTTGACGAAGTGGTAGTATTAGTATGCTTTATTACTAGTGGAAATAGTCTAACAAAATAAATTTATTATAACATAAGCTTTAATTATGCAGAACAATATTTTCAGTGTTGATATAGTTGTTCACTGCATAAATATAAGTAGGCCTACGTGTATTTCTTCATGAAACAAATAGTATATAAAAACAAATTAAAGATATCAATAAAGAATAAAACAACGGAAATTCGAAGTTCAATATCAGTGCCTTATTATAAGATTATACAAACAGATCAAAAGACAGATGGGTGAGCTTTATCAGAAAGAGGCGTTACCCAGGTGAGCAACAATATTACTTACTCTTGCTACTGTTGGAGTAAAGTTTCAAAGGGAGATTAATCTACGTACGTATAACAAGTGAAAAAAAAATACAATAAAGTATACGGCCATAGGTATTACCTCTGGAAAAGTATTTGATATATTTAATGCCATTTCTCGAATAAGAAAGTTGACACACGGTACAGTATGTCTGTGCATGTGGACGTTATAATAGTAGCCACGCATTTTCTATTAACTGGTACTAGTCATTGTGATTGGGACAAAACATATATCTTAAAATAGCATAACTGAAAAAATAAAATGTAGTTAAAGTACACAATCAAGTAACTGTTAATAAAAAAGAAAAGAATTGTCTACACGCCAGGTAATCCTAGACCCAATGGTTAGCTACTTTCGGCAGTGTTGCCAAACCCGCGGTTTACCCGCCCAATTGGGCTACTTTTGAACACCTTACCGCGGGTTATAAAAGAGTGCCGCTACTTGCCAGAAATTGGGCTACTTTGGAAGAAATAAACCGCGGCGCCAATAAATTGTTTAAATGGTCCTTACAAATGCAATTTCTTTTATAATAATTTCAAAGTGGAAATGTAGATCGATTATTCTATTTCAAATTTCAATAGTTCACAGACAGTTTAAACTATCGTTGTAGAGTCAAAAACAAGATTAACCGACACGCTAAATCAGTTAATGTGCAGGTATTAACCCAGGTCAGATTCTTCACTCATAGCTTCATTGTCTGCTGAGTACTGGCATTATTGTACATGGTACGCAAGCCCTGAAGAGTACATGTACCATAATTATGGTACATAGTTTAACCCTGCATACAATGTCTATCAGCTTTTTTTTTAAAGTGGGAAAAGGATAAGGAAACTGTTAATTTGTAATTGACCAAGCAATCAAACGTGTAACAGATGCGATCAACGTATCCAAAACGACTTTGTTTCCGATTTGCAAGGAAAATTGGGTCAAGGCTATTAAGCATACTGATTACATTATAAAGGAAGACATGATAAATGACGTCTGTATTAGCTAATTCATTAAATCTTTTGTGACAGAACTAACTTCATCGGACGAAGAGTCACCATAACCACGTTTGCTAACAACCTTTGTTATAAAAACTTTTTTTTCCATTAATTGACTAAATTCTAAAACAATACAATCACCAATGTAAATATACTATATTAAACTTAGTTAATTGAATCCTTTTATGATTATCTTGAATGAACAACAAATCTCTTTTATTTTGCTAATTTTAATTTTGTTAAATGTCATTCAACTAGTATTTAATTTTGCAAAAAAATATACGGTTTTTTTTCTGTTACCATACTCTTCTACAAAAGCTTAGTTGATTGATTTCGATCCCTGCCCCACTAATCTATTTCTATAGTATATAATATCAATAGTTTTTAGTACCAATTTAATGATGGGTAAGTTACTATAATTGGGCTACTTTTGAAGCAACTGCCGCTACTTTTGAGGCTTTGCACCGCGGTTTGGATGTCAAGTTATTTGGCAACCCTGCTTTCGGGTGAAACAAACAACACTTCGATACAACTCGTCAATTCACATGTTTCAATAAGAGCCCGGCTCAATCCCCTCAATCTTTCACGGCAGTTGACTATTGGGATGCGAGTGGCCGATTGCTTCGAATGAAAATAAAAGTGGATAATCGTTTGCCTCATGAAAGATTCGAGTACTTGACTAAATCCAATGCTATTGCGATAAAAAACGTTGGCGGTTTAGCTGGTAAGCTTATAGACTGCACTGGCCTTATGTCAGCACAAGCTCAGAGTCAGAGTCAGAGTTAAAAGCGTATTTAGAAGGTATGGTGTTGACGTCTGGCCTCTGGACCCCAAACAGAGACAGACGATGGGATGGGAAAGAAAACGAACACCCCTATGAAAACAGGACGATAATTCAAGAAGTGACTGAGCGATCCTTTTACCTCACTTCTGGGTATAATGTCCCATAAAAGAAAGTATGCCAGTGGACGATATCCGGTGAACGCGAAGTGCAAAAAGATCGACGCTGCCGTTAAGTGGTGAAAAGGGAGGAGAGGGCTAGGTTGAAATGATTTGAGGTAAGAGCAATATGCAATTTTTCATGGTTGCAAATTCTTTTCTATTTAAATTGGTATAGGTTGTAAGAGACTCGATAAAATAAAATAATGTTAGGGTCATATATATGAATGTCAGTATGTATATATAAACATACACATCACACACACACACACACAAACACACGTGTGTGTATGTTGGTGTAATATTTAGTCAGTTGTGTAACAATCCGGATTAAAATTAAAAGGAAACTGTACTCCTCAACATGTGTTAGAGCACCAGAAAAGTCAAGCCTAACCTCACATCTCCCTACCCTACTGTATGCACTCAAATTTAGGTATAATTACAGTTTCATTCAAACTTGGATATTCGATATAAAAATATAAAAATACTAGCTTAAATAGCGTGTTTTCAATTAATTTGATATTTATTTCTACCGCAAATGATCAGATTTAGTTTCTAAAATACAAGGCCCCCTTAATAACTACAATAAATGAGTTCCACAGTGTGGAATAGGAGTTATTTGGGTGGGAGAATATAGAAAAAGGGTAAAACAAGAACGTAATACAGTAATAAGTTACCGTAATTAAAGAGTAATAATAATGAAACACGATAAAGATAACGGAACTTTTGTTTGCCAGACTTCCGAAAGCATAGAAAACGTGATCTTCCATCGCATTTTCTATACAGTCTAGTCGTTCATAACAGTCTTCATTGTATTACAAATAACTCTATTCTTAGTTGAGATAATGATTTATTGGTTTTTGCTCTTCCATATGCTCGTGATTAAACATTATCTCATTGCTCCTATGTTCTGGCAAGCGGACCATGTTTCCGTATGCGCATTAGTCTGGTGGGCTAGCATTTCGGCGTTAGTTATCAATTATACAAACTTAACAACGGGATAAGTCGGCAAATATATCCGTATCCTTTTGGTTAACCACTTCACTTAGCTTAAATAGTATTAAAAGTTGCAGACGTCCATTAAACCGTCCAATAACCTCAAAATATGAGAAGCAACAGCAACTGTAAATCTGAACAATGGAATCCATAGCAGTAAACCGACACGCACTTTTTTAGAAGGACTTATGGATTCCAAAATAGCAGTTAATTGGATAATCTTAAAATAAAGCAACCAATCACATTTCAGCATTTTTACCGTACCCATAATCCATAACCAAAAACAAGGGACAATCAGGCATTTTTACCCACAAAGCATTGACCAAAAACAGAATATCATCGAGAGAAGAATTAACTTGGCATCGTAAATACATTCTCGGGATAACAATTGGGAACAATATTCATTAGCAAATATTTCCGTAACCCTTAATGTGCGAAGGTTCGAGCAACTTTTTTTTTTTATGAATCATCTCAAAAATATACAAATAAAAAAATAATTGATATCCGTATTTGGCCGAAAGTGTAATACAGTACTGTAATATCCAAATTTAAACCGAGCTATAAATTTCAGGAATAAAGTAATAAAAATGGGGCTAATGCTGTATTTCATTGCAGCATAGGCATGGATGAAGTTGCACACATACTAAAGAAGGTGTCCGTACAGCATGTGGCCTGCTTATTGTATGTGACATATGATATTCTATCATTGGTATAGTAGGTAGCCTACCCAAAAATATGATAACTGACTACAGTACTCTATTTGATAACCAATTATATGATGACCTCAAGTGAAATATAACTTCCTTGTAACAGGCTGGTATAGAACAACTGGTAACTTTTAAAAATGTTGCATGGGCGAATGTTTTGGGGTTATTCTAATTTTCTAATTATTCAGTTAGTTCAATTGGTCTTTTATACGTCATGGCTCACTTCACTCACAATTTATCGTTATCTCCTTGCTACTCTGTTCTGGCAAGCAGTACATGTTGCACTATACGCACAAGCTGCGTTTGTGAATATTTTGGTATTTTAATTATCAAATCATAGGTGAGAAGTTTGGCAATATTTTGATTATCAAATTAATCACTAATTTCAATTCATAAATATACATACACATAAAAGAATATTCTACTGAGGTAGGGCCCATTCAAATCTGTTAGGCAAAATACTACTTATATAGGCCAAACTGAATAAGAGTGCTAGGCTACATAACGTACCAGCCACTTGAAAAGTTGACTGACGGATATCAATAAAACTGGTACATGATAGATATTTACCTTTGCACCGTTTTATAACCTGACTGTTTAGGTATCTTATGTTGCGTGACCTTGGCAAGCAAGTTTCTCCCGTGTCTTTTCCAATATACGCTCCGTTTTCAAGTAGAAAATAATTTGCGTACTTAATCTCATATTAACGGAACCCGATCTTAGCATGCAGTCTTTAAAATGTTAAATTTGGAATATTTTGCAAAGGTGGCCAACTGTAGCTATCTCATGATGTCTCTATGACAATATCAGTCTTGGTTAATCACCGTTCTTCATTTCAAATTCAAGGTTTATCAGTATTCCTTTGAAGGAGTTCAACTTAGTCCAATATCAAGACATGTCGAATGTTAACGGTTCTTTTAGACTACTGTTGAACGTTAAAACAGAATTCTTAATGCCGTAATTCATAACAAGATCACAGGTTTCCTGATTCGTGCTAAGGAAACAGAAAATTTGGACGAGCGAACACTGCACTTTTATCATTTTTCAAGTGTTAAATTAGAGGATGGAAATTGCAGGTGGAGGGTATAACTCTGTACCCCATGTAAATAAGGGTGTGGCAATCTAAGTCATTTTGGTGGGGATATTTCAGGTTGGTACAGTATATATCCATTTATGTACTAACCTAAGCCTTACACACACGGCCAAAGACGGTCACCATAGAAAACAGGATTTAAATATCTACGCCTGTTCAGATAATATTTTCATGTTTCTCTGATGAAATACTCCAGAGTTTTAGTAATTAGAATTTTTCATAACTATACAAACCCCTCATCCATTAATAATGAAAAAGTTACGCAACAAAAGCTGAACTTTCTCATTGTTTTTGTATAGTTAGGAAAAATGCAAATTAAAAGTTTTCAGGCATATTTCCGTATGTTTTGGATGGCTTTGATAACTGCTTTAATGGAAATAGTTAGGTTTTGCACTTTTGGTAATCACGCTCTTACTACAAAACTATAAATTTCCTGTACAAATGGATACCCGAACCATTCTATACCTTCTGTCATTCTCACCACACGGCATTTCTGATTTACACACTCCTTTCACAAAACCATACTATCCAATCACTTCATGATGAAACCACCTCAATCCTTTCACCTATGCTAATTGTTTTACTTATTCTCCTATGTTTTTTCATACACTTATACATATGTACGATATGTGTGTATGGAGAATACATGAACCATATACTTTTTCTGCTTGCTATCTTATGTTTTATCCATTTCTGGCCATGAATATTGGGGGAAACCACTCTTACGTCAGTTTTCCTATGACCCATACAAAAACAATTATTGGGGATCCTAGTGGGTAACTAAGGTTTACGGTGGTGAAACACCAAAATTGAATGATTTGCAGCAATAAAAATTGTCATAAATTCATAATAATCACAAAAGTTGGAAAAAAATATGGTTCAAGTAAGTGAAGGGAAAATAAAAGTATCATGATTGATTATAACTCATATTACATCCCTTAAATGCTTTTTGCTCTGCCATAGATAGCTTTGCTCGCAAATACACAATCTCACTTCTTCTCTTTTCTGGTAAGGGCTACGGTACATGGATGTGCTGTGAACACCATCCCGTGGGTCCCTATTAAAGTATCTACATATACTGTACTGTAAAACATATCACGTTCCTCAAATTGGTTTTGTTCCGCCGTGGCTAGCTTCGCTCGCAAATAAACTAATTTCATTGTGCCTCTGCTCTGGCAAGCGGGACATGGATGTGCTGCGCACGCCAATCGTGTGGGTCATTATTGTGTGGATATTTTCAGATGAGCAACATTATCTATATACTAAACAGACAGCATTTTCAACATACAGTACTGTACTGCAATCAATGGAGATAAAAGAGACTTCTTCTCCTGATTGTAATCATACTGGAACTGAAAGGGAGGTAGAAAAAAAGAACTCTTTTACAACAACATCCAGGAACTTGAGCAGAAATATGTTAAAGCTCTTTATTGTTTAAAAAAGTAGGAAATTATTTCAGCATACAAAAAAAAAAAAAAAAAAAAAAAAAAAAAAAAAAATTCAAACAATTCATGTGCGGTAACCCAACATCAGTTTCCCAAACAATGGACTTTGACAGAGAAATAGTGAATCGATCGATATGCAAGTTGTTATATCCCAACCTCCATTAGTCATACAGAGAAAAATGCCATACTAGCCAGCACTTATCAATTTCTTATAGCAAATTGAAGTTTTGCTATATATATATATATATATATATTTTTGGGCTCAAGCCATGGCGTCCTGATGGAAGGTTCCTTTTTGGTAGCTTCCTTGGGTATATCACTACTAAATATTCCCAGAGAATTTAACCACAGGTTATCACAGAATTCTAACTTCTGGAGCGAGTATCCTAAAGGTTTCCCTTTTAAGACATCGTATATCAACAGGGGACGCATGTATTAACGCGCCACATAGCTATCTACACCCCAAACAGAGTTAACACTTCGGTGTGTAGGGGCGGAGAATAGCTGAGGAGCCGTTCCACAGCTAATCTCGTTCGTGGCTACTTTTGGTACTCGAGACGTAAACAAACGGGCGCCATTGCTAAATGACGTCACGTCCGTCCTCATCCTTCTTCTAGTAGCTTGCCTTGCTAAGACGGATTTTCCCTTACGCATTTTCATCAACCTGCATCTTCGTCATGTCGCTACCTTCGGCCTCGCCTTCTTCTGGAAAGTTGAGTACAAGGTTCCAGTATTGTTTAAATAAGCTCTGACCGTAAAGTAAATTTTACTTTTCGAGATATTTGATGTTTTGTGGCAGAGCTGTGCCTCCACCGGACCGGCCATTTTATGGCGTCGCTGTTGATTTCGCATGCCTTATTTAGATAGCCTCAACAGCTTTTCCGGTCTCATTAACTAATCGATACTATTAGTTATTTAGTCTTCATAGCTAGGAACTTTTATATCGTGTTTTGACGCTCGTTTATCGGTCATCACCTGACCCCATACCAGTTGGCTAGTATAGCCCCTAGGCCAGAGTGCCTATATCAGTGTTCATGCATGATTTTATCAGTGATCCTAGGTTACTTATGAAGATAGTGGCATTATTTTACAATACTATTGACTGTGATGCAAGTGTTTTTCGCCTTCAGGGACCATATAGGGGACAGGTTAGATAGTGTATCTTTCTAACCTAACCTACCAGTAGGACCCCTATATGCTTCCTTCACCCCCTGCCTTAGGGCTCCCCCTCTGTGTAGTCTTGCTCCCCCCCTACCATGTAAGGGAGTCAAGTTCTTCTCAGAGTACTATATCGCTTCTCTGTCCCCCCTAAGGGAATGATCCCCCTTAGGGTTGCGTCCGAGGATGAGGAACGGCTAGTCCTTCCTCTATTGCTGGGGCTAGGTCTCCGACCTTTCCTGCAATAGCGATACGTCTTCTGTCCTTCCTAGTTCAGGGTGTGACATCCCTGCTCTAGGTTAGGTTTCGGAGAGGTTAGTTCTGTTCCTTGCTGAAACGATACCCATGCACCGTTTTCAGTCAGGCTGCCTTACCTTAGGCTAGGGAGTGTCCTCCCTTCCTTGGTGGCCGCTCTGGTACAGACTCCCCTCCTCAGAAGACTCTTCTCTTCTCCCCTCCCCACCTATCTCTTGTATGGCCTAGCCTATGCTTAGGTTAGTCTTTACCCATCTGTCCCCTGTCCTACAACTCCTCCCTAGGGTGGAGTTGTAGGGCTACCTTAAGCTCCTGTATACAGTCCGCTCTGGTACATATACCCTTCATAGTGTCCTATGAGGTTAGCCACTAGATGCGTTCTGTCTATAGGGGTTCTCCCCCCCTTTGAGTGTTCCCTGCCCTCCCTTGGGCTCCCTTAGCCCCCGGCCCTCTGCAGCCCCGGCTTCTGGGTGATAGGGCTAGCCCCTATCATGGGTACACTCACTCAGGTGGGATGTCCTGGGGTCCGTGACCGTACCCTTACATCCCCCCTTCTGTCTCTTTCTCTATCCGGCCCCTTGCCGCCTCTACTGTTGGTGATAACCACCTCCTACCTTGGTGACTTACCCCTGCCCTCTGTGCCGCCAGTCCCCCGCGTGCCGGGGGATTTCCGCCTGCCGCCGGCGCTAGCCGATGGCCTTCCCCCTTCCTCATAGCCTCAGTCGTCCGTCCACCGGTCGGCCCTCGGAGTGCCGGCATCCACTGCCGGCACTCCAATTCTACTATAACCATCCTTGCCCCTGTCACCAAGCCGGCTGCCTCCGGCTGCCGGAACCGCCGCTCCCTGCCGGCGTGCCGCCGCTGTGCCGGCGGCCGCCACCCTGGTATTACTCTTGACTTCTAAATGTTGTCTTCCTTAATGCCAGAAACTCTGCTGGAGCGGCCTCCGGCATGCCGGCGGTCTGCCGGAACCTTCCGGAGGCGTCAAGACGACTTGCACCCCCTTCTACTAGCTATCATCTGATGTTGATAGCCCTACATCGCAACCAGATGACTTGGTTACGTAAATGGATTGGTATTATATTACCGTTCTATTAGTAACCATGCTGTCTTCTTGCATATCACAGATTTCCAGCATGCTGTGTGTATCTTAGCACGGCTGGTTGCCGGAAACCGTTACCCTATGGGATCTTCTAGTTCCCAATTCTAGTGTCTGAGTGGTCTCAGTCCTAGCCGTATACCCTTGACAATTTCTAATAGAATTCACACTGCCCTACGGGCATTCCATGCTGTATTCTATCCTGTGTCTTCGTTCACAGCAGATTGTCTATGGGTGAAGGTCACAGTAACCAGCTGGGCGAGTTACACGGAGTATGTATCTTTCTCCTTCTCTCAGCCCATCCTCTGTGCATCACACCTAATGTCAAGTTAATATTAATAATTAATATTTAACTTTAGTTTAAGAGTCATTCTTATGACTCCCCCATACTCATGTTCTCTTTCTTTTACAGGAGGAGCAGATGAAGTGTGACCACAGCTTCTGTGCAGTGAAGCGCCCGCACTTCTATGGACATACGGCGTGTAGGACCCACGCCCCTTGTGCCAACAAGAAAGGGGATCTGAAGTTCTGGGACCCGCAGAACTGTACGGTCTGCCAGGATCGCCTGGTCGATGCGTTTAATAACCCTCCCTCAGCGGAGATTAGGGACGCTTCTCGGGATAAGCTACGCAAGTGGGTGCGTGGCTTCCAGAAGAACGCCACTGGACCGTACCTTGCCACTGAAGATATGAGGGCCTTATTGTTCCCAAAGGCTTCCCCAGATTCTGTGGTCCCCAAAGATCAGATCCCCACCGTCCAGATCACGGTGGAACCCGATGTCGTCATGGCCCAGTCCATGCACGAGTGTCGCCTGGATGCCGAAAACGATGAATGTATGTCGGATATTTCGGAGGACACGGAGAGGACCCTCATGGCCCAAGGCGCGGAAGATGAGGAGGACCAGGTGGAGTACACCGAGTCGGAGCAGGAGGTCGCTCCGCCTTCCATCCCCGCCCCTACTCCTACACCGACGGAAGTGTCTCTCCCGTCTACCTCCGCTACCCCAGATCCCATCCGCCCAGGAGATGTTCCGTATGATAGAAGCCCTTATGGAACAGAAGCTTCAAGTGACACACGAGTTCATCAGGTCCATGGGAGGGTCCAAAGAACCGAAGAAGATCTCGGTTAAGGACCTCCCTGCATGCTCACATGCCAACCCCTGGAGGTATGCCGAGCATATGGTTATCGCGACCGGCAGGATCTTTATCAGCGATAAGATCGGCACGGTTCCCCTGGAAGAAGTGGAGTTCTTCCCGAGCTTTGAGGCTTACCCGGACTGTTACGTCCGGCTTCGTTCTGAACCTGCCTCTAAAGAAGAGACCGAACCCAAGGAGGTGATAGTGTTCGATCTCTCGAAGGCTCAGGCTATGCTAGCCAACGCGTTCAAAAGTAGGGGTTTTACCTGCTCTAAGCTTCCGGCCCTGAGCAAGAAGCACCCTACTTACGTCGCACCCGACGACGCAGTCCTTCCCTTCACGGAAAAGGCCTTCGCTGCGTGCCACAAGGCTGTGGAAGAAGGTAAACCCTGTCCTGCACTGGAAGAGTGCAGACCCTTCTCCATGGTGACTCCCCCCGACGTTCGACACTGGAAGGATATCCAGCATACCTTCGTGGTGGGAAAGTTAGATCCTGACGTAGCTGGACGTCAGTTTAACGAGGACCTCCCGAAACTCAATGACCATCTCCTTCGTCGGGAACAAGACACGAAGGAAAGGCTCGCAGCATCCATGTCCCTCCAAGTACAACTTGACGTCATGGCTGGTGACACCAGAGCCCCCGACCACTACATGGTACTCGCCAAATCGCACATGGCGACTCTGGTAAAGGACTTGTACAACTTCATGAAGGCTCGGAGAGCCTGTCGAGAATTCGTGTTTTCAAGTGCCACTGTGAGACACGAGCCCCGGAGGCTGATTTCCTCCAACATCTGGGGTAAACACCTCTTTCCCTCCGATCTTGTGAAAGAGATCACTGACAAGGCTGCCACTGAGAATAGGAACCTTCTCAACAAGTGGGGCATGTCAAAAAAGAGGAAATCCTCTCAGGACGATGGCCCTCAACCTAAGAGGAAATCCTCCAAGCAAAAACCCCAGCAACGTCAACAGCGACGGCAGTTTCCGGGACCCGCTACTCCCCAAGTGGCTGCTCAGCCACAACAGACCTTTCAGTTGGTCACCCAACCGGTTTTGTCCCAGTCACCGGTTTTCACCCCCTGCCTTTGAACAACAGACAACTACCTTTCGTCCCAAAGGTAGAGGCTCAAACAGGGGTGCAAGCAGAGACGCATCTCGTCGTCCCTCCAGAGGCAGAGGAGGAAAGGGAGCTAGCGGCCGAGGCAGTAAGCCATCGGGACACCAGAAGCAATGAAGTGCTTCCGGTGGGAGGAAGACTCCGCCAATTCCAGGATCGTTGGACCTTCGATCCCTGGGCACACAGCATCGTCAAGAAAGGTCTAGGCTGGAGTTGGACTCAACCACCCCCAACCTTCCAGCAATTCTTCCAACGATCAACCCCCCTTCTGGAAGAATATGTTCTGGACCTCTTGAACAAGAAGGTGATAAGGAGAGTAAAGTCCACCAGGTTCCAAGGGAGACTGTTTTGCGTCCCCAAGAAAGACTCCGACAAACTCAGTCATTCTGGACTTATCCCCCCTCAACAAGTTCATAGCGAACGACAAGTTCAAGATGCTGACTCTTCAACAGATAAGGACCCTTCTGCCTCGAGGTTCTTACACGGTCTCCATAGACCTGGCGGATGCCTACTGGCACGTTCCAATGAACCATCACGCTTCCTCCTACCTAGGATTTCGACTCCAAAGGAAAAGCTACGCCTTCAGGGCCATGCCCTTCGGCCTCAACGTGGCCCCTCGGATCTTCACAAAGTTGGCGGACGCTATAGTACAACAGCTCCGCCTCCGAGACATCCAGGTGATGGCCTACCTCGACGATTGGCTAGTCTGGGCTCCATCGCCCGAGGATTGTTTAAAATCCTGCAGCAAAGTCACCCAGTACCTAGAACACCTGGGATTCAAGATAAACGCGAAGAAATCTCGCCTCTCTCCAGCTCAGAAGTTCCAATGGTTAGGAATCCAGTGGAACCTTCAGTCACACCGCCTTTCCATCCCCCAGAAGAAAAGGAAGTAAATAGCAGGGTCTGTCAAGCGACTGCTGAAATCCAAACGGATCTCAAGACGCCAGCAGGAACGAGTTCTAGGCTCTCTACAGTTCGCCTCAGTGACAAACCCGGTGCTTCGTGCACAGCTAAAGGATGCCGCGGGAGTCTGGAGACGTTCTGCATCCATCGCTCGAAGAGACCTCGAGAGACGGCTCCCAAACAGACTTCGACTTCTCCTCAAGCCGTGGTCGGAAGCGACGGCCCTGAAAAGGTCCATCCCTCTTCAACACCCACCTCCATCACTCAACATCCACACGGACGCTTCACTGGAGGGTTGGGGAGGTCACTCCCACCAAAAACAGGCTCAAGGCACATGGTCTCCACTATTCAAGACGTTTCACATCAACATCTTGGAGGCCATGGCGGTCCTTCTAACACTGAAGAAACTCTCCCCGCCTCCCTCGATCCATATTCGTCTAACCCTAGACAACTCGGTGGTAGTTCGATGTCTCAATCGCCAAGGCTCAAGATCGCCCCAGATAAATCAGGTGCTTCTAACAATCTTCCGTCTGGCAGAGAGGAAGAAGTGGCACCTATCTGCAGTTCACCTACAAGGATTCCGCAACGTGACGGCGGACGCTCTATCTCGGACAAGCCCGATAGAGTCGGAATGGTCTCTAGACGCAAGATCATTCTCCTTCATCTCTCACCAAGTCCCGGAACTTCAGATCGATCTCTTCGCAACGAGCGACAACAATCAACTTCCTCGATATGTGGCCCCGTACAAGGACCCCAAGGCAGAGGCAGTGGACGCCATGTCCCTGGACTGGAACAGATGGTCCAAGATCTACCTGTTCCCTCCCACCAACCTTCTGCTGAAAGTCCTCTCCAAGCTGAGAACCTTCAAAGGGACAGCGGCCCTAGTGGCTCCCAAGTGGCCCCGGAGCAACTGGTACCCCCTGGTCCTGGAGCTGCAGCCCACGCTGATCCCTCTCCCGGGCCCAGTTCTCTCCCAGCAAGTACAGAAGTCGACTGTCTTCGCTTCATCATCGAAAATCAAGGACCTTCATCTCATGATTTTCTCTCCCTAGCCGCGAAGAAGAGGTTTGGGATCTCGAAGAAAAGTCTAGACTTCCTCGAGGAATATAAGACCGAATCCACAAGACGGCAATACGAATCATCTTGGAGAAAATGGGTCTCATTCGTCAAGGCAAAAAATCCTACGGAAATCACCATTGATTTTTGCATGTCCTTCTTTATTCACCTTCATGGACAGGGCTTGGCAGCCAATACGATTTCTACTTGCAAATCGGCCTTGACTAGACCACTGTTGTATGCCTTCCAAATTGATCTGTCCAGCGACATCATCAATAAACTGCCGAAAGCATGCGCTCGTCTACGCCCAGCACCCCCACCGAAACCGATCTCCTGGTCATTGGACAAGGTGCTCCATTTCGCCTCCAACTTGGATAATGATTCATGCCCTCTCAAGGATCTGACTCAGAAAGTTATATTTCTCTTTGCTCTTGCTTCAGGAGCCCGAGTCAGCAAAATAGTGGCATTATCAAGAGAAGAGGGTCATATCCTGTTTACTGACTCAGGAGACCTTACCCTCTTCCCGGATCCGACGTTTCTCGCCAAAAACGAATTACCCACCAAAAGATTGGGCCCTTGGAGAATATGCCCCCTGAAGGAAGATGCCTCTCTATGCCCAGTAGAGAGCCTCAAGGTCTATCTTCGCAGAACTTCGGACTTTGGTGGAGGCCAACTCTTCAAAGGAGAAACATCGGGCAGCGACCTGTCACTGAAACAACTAAGAGCGAAAATCACCTACTTCATTCGCAGAGCGGATCCTGACAGTACACCCGCCGGTCACGATCCTAGAAAAGTTGCATCGTCTCTGAATTTCTTTCAGAGTATGGACTTCGAAAGCCTTAAGAGTTTCACAGGCTGGAAGTCCTCGCGTGTTTTCTTCAAACATTATGCGAAACAAGTGCACGAAGTCAAACATTTTGTGGTAGCTGCAGGTAGTGTTATGAAACCTGCACCTAACTCTGCATAGAACAGCGAGTTACTTGGGACTCTAACTCTTCGGGTGCCTATGTTGACCCTCGAGTGATACGTAGTGATGTCGAAAACACTTAGTGCTTTCTTATAACTGTTCTTATCCCAGGTGAAATGTCATAGTCGTCACACGAGTGCCGCATGCCTAGAGCATGATGTGTTTTATTTAAAGACTGACGTTCCTCGAGAACGAGTGCCTACTAATAAATTTGAAATTCCCTTTCAGATTCAAGTGCAAGTCTTTATTACTATGTACAATATAATTTGTTGTAAATTAACTTTACATATTATTGCAATTCATTTAATTTCTCTGCAATTGTGAAATAAAATTCTTATTTTATTACTTGTGCGTCTCAATCCGCTCCTACTTATCCTATGAAATACATGTCTGTCATAGTTTTATTATCCCCTTCCTCTTATGGTTAATGAAGATACTAAGGTCTCAACCCTTATTATATATTCACCTATGCAATGTAATATTCCAATACGAATACTTACTCTCTTCATACCTTAGAGACGAGACAATTCTCCTCTACATACAGTGCCTAACCACCACTCGTCTGCTCTTGAGAATGTTCCTATATGAATGCCAACCATTCAGTCTTGTCTCCAAGTTCTTCAGGTTCTTCTAGCAAGGTGAATAGCCCTTCGATACCCACTTTGATCTCGGCATGGCCCGTGGGAACTTCACTGCCAGGGGGGCAGGAAGGTCTCTTCCCTACGGTTCTTTTATTAAGATTACTATGCTACCCTGTTCAAAGCCCTTGGCACTTACTCAAATAGGGGAAAATCTACCACGATACATTGATTCTCTCGTATTCTTCCATCAGGACGCCATGGCTTGAGCCCAAAAAACGGATTTTGAGCGAAGCGAAAAATCCATTTTTGGGTGAGATAGCCATGGCGTCCTGATGGACCCTCCCTGCTACTTCGTCCAGTTTTTCAGGTCCCACCCTGCTCTGCTGTATCATGGCGATCGGCAAGCAACTGGCTTCAGGATGACGACGGACGTGACGTCATTTAGCAATGGCGCCCGTTTGTTTACGTCTCGAGTACCAAAAGTAGCCACGAACGAGATTAGCTGTGGAACGGCTCCCCAGCTATTCTCCGCCCCTACACACCGAAGTGTTAACTCTGTTTGGGGTGTAGATAGCTATGTGGCGCGTTAATACATGCGTCCCCTGTTGATATACGATGTCTTAAAAGGGAAACCTTTAGGATACTCGCTCCAGAAGTTAGAATTCTGTGATAACCTGTGGTTAAATTCTCTGGGAATATTTAGTAGTGATATACCCAAGGAAGCTACCAAAAAGGAACCTTCCATCAGGACGCCATGGCTATCTCACCCAAAAATAGATTTTTCGCTTCGCTCAAAATCCATTTTATATATATATATATATATATATATATATATATATATATATATATATATATATGGTCTAAATGCAATGATATAGTGATGGGTGTGAAAAAACAACAAAATACAAAGAATAGAATTGTCCTATGCTTAACCTATGCTAGGCTAACCTTTCATTTCACTTAGCCTACCATATGCACAAACACTGAGCCTATAGAGAAATATCAATTGAGGGTAATGGAAGCGCAATCTTTTCACCTTAACGTGGTGTGTTTCATATGAATCATAGCCTGTATATATATACTTTTAAATATTGAACTAATTCATAGCCATTTGGTGTTAAATATTGAACCAATTTATGGACATTTAGTTTTAAATATTGAACAAATTCAGACATTTAGTTTTAAATATTGAACCAATTCAGGCACATTTGGTGTTAAATATTGAACCAGTTCATAGATATTTCATAGACATTTGGTGTAAAGTATTGAACCAATTCATTGACATTTGGTGTTAAATACTGAACCAATTCATAGACATTTGGTTTTAAATATTGAACAAATTCAGACATTTAGTTTTAAATTATGAACCAATTCAGACACATTTGGTGTTAAATATTGAACCAAATCATAGATATTTCATAGACATTTGGTGTTAAGTATTGAACCAATTCATAGACATTTGGTGTTAAATATTGAACCAATTAATTGACATTTGGTGTTAAATATTGAACCCATTCATTGACATTTGGTGTTAAATATTGAACCAATTCATTGACATTTAGTGTTAAATATTGAACCAATTCATAGATATTTCATGGTAAATATTGAACAAATTCATACACATTTGGTGGCTCCAATGAAAAGCAATACAAGGCACTGCCCTATTCATCCTTTGAAATTGAATTATGGATGAAACATGTACCCTAAAGATGCCTCAAACAGTTTACCTCATGCTGCGCAACTACTTATTGGGCTAACCATTGCAGCAAACCCCTTTAAACACACTGCGCCATTCACCATATCTTGCAATTATTGTTTTTCCCATGAGTTTTTGCAACCTTGATACAGCCATTTCTAGACCTTCCTCTCTTATTACTAGTTCTTAATAAATATTATCATCGTTTACTCATTTTCTCAATTTTACACATCTCTGCATTTCACTTTTAACACTCATACTAAACATACAATGCAGGCAGTGTAACTTACAGCTTTAATGTTTTTTTCTCCCATTCACCCACACTTCAATTCCAAAAAGCATATTTAGCTCAAAATATCTAACCTTTTACCAGTGACAATTCAAGTCAGTCTCTTGACAATATTTCCTACATTTTATTATTCATTACATTTACTCATGTGTGTATACATATTACATTATATATATATATATATATATATATATATATATATATATATATATATATATATATATATATATATATATGTGTGTGTGTGTGTGTGTGTGCGTGTGTGTGTATGTGTGCAAAATCCCCCTATATGCAACTGGACCTCCTAGGCTTAACCTAACGTAGGCTACCACAAAAGACTAGGCCTAACCCAGCAACTTAAGTATCCCAACCCATGCGAGCAAATAACTTACAGAATTTACCTATCCTATTTCAAGCAAACAGATGTAGCCTATAAGAAAGTTAAAAAATATAATAAAATAAACTATAAAGTGCATTCAACTTACCTGTAAATTGAGAATCACGTTTAAAATGTTCATATTGGCAACTCCCAACACTTCGATAACTTCCTCCTCGCCTACCGTACGCAATAGAATTAATCGTTTTAACGCCGGTATGAAGTCGATATATTCCTTAATTACAATAAAAACACCGCAATAACACGCACTTGACTTCACTAACGCATAATTAAGTCAGATAATATTCTAAATTATTAAAAATATAGGTTTTCTATAAAGGCTAATCAGACAACACGAATGAGATGAAAAACGTACCGCTAACTTCTGCCAAGCGTTCCGCACATGCGCAGTAAGAATGATGGTATTGTGATGGCGTCAGTGTTGGTACCGGTGTTCACCTAGAGTCTTGCCACCGCACAGTTAAGTCAGATGATATTCCTAATGATTGGAAAGGAAATATAAGTATTATAAGTAAGCCAATCAGACGTCACGAAACAGATGACAAACGTACCGCGCATGCGCAGTAAGAATGATCCGATCGTGATGGCTTCAGTGTTTCTACCGGTGTTCCCTTATAATTGTCCCATAATTCGGAAATAAAAGTAGGGTATAAATATTTTAATACTACACTACAATGGTAAGCTATTATTATTCTTATTAGTAGTGTCAATAGGGTGATTATCTCTTATCTCTTTGAGATAAAGTAGAGTTTATTGGTATTTATATTTTACAGTGTTATACAGAAGATACACAATGTTTGCATTGTAAAACTTTACTTAATTATGCTGAGACACTTTCCAAAGCCACATTACAGTTAAAAAACACTAACATCGAATAATTCGATATCAACATTCAACTTTATTTCCACTCTCTCTCTCTCTCTCTCTCTCTCTCTCTCTCTCTCTCTCTCTCTCTCTCTCTCTCATACAAACACATATGTGTAACCTTAAACCTATATCCAAGATTGTTAAGTATTATTATTATTATTATTATTATTATTATTATTATTAACTGCTAAGCTACAACCCTAGTTGGAAAAGCAGAATGCTATAAACCCAGGGGCTCCAACAGGGAAAATAGCCCAGTGAGGAAACAAAACCAAGGAAAAAATAAATATTTTTAGAATATCATTAAAATAAATATTTTAGAATAACATTAAAATAAATATCGCCTACATAAACTATAAAAACTTCAACAAAACAATAAGAAGAAAAACTAGACAGAACAGTGTACCCGAGTGTACCCTCAAGCAAGAGAACTCTAACCCAAGAGAGTGGAAGACCATGGTACAGAGGCTATGGCACTACCCAAGACTAGAGAACAATGGTTTGATTTTGGAGTGTCCCTCTCCTAGAAGAACTGCTTACCATAGCTAAAGAGTCTCTTCTACCCTTACCAAGAGGAAAGTAGCCACTGAACAACTACAGTGCAGAAGGTAACCCCCTAGTGAAGAAGAATTGTTTGGTATCTCAGTGTTGTCAGGTGTATGGGGACAGAGGAGAATCTGTAAAAAAAATATGCCAGACTACTCGGTGTATGTGTAATCAAAGGGAAAGTGAACCGTAACCAGAGAGAAGGATCCAAGGTAGTACTGTCTGGCCAGTCAAAGGACCCCATAACTCTCTAGTGGTAGTATCTCAACGGGTGGCATGCGCAGTAAGATCGCTATGGCGTCAGTGTTTCTACTTTGGTTCCTTTTTAGTTGTGCTATAATTCGGAAATAAGAGTCGTGTGCAAATATTTGAATACTACACTACATTGGTAACCTATTGTTATTATAGTATTGTCCAAAGGGTAATTATCTCTTATCTCTATTTTACAGTGTTATACAGAAGATAAACAATGTTTACATTGTAAAACTTCAATTAATCATGTGCAGACACGTTCCAAAGCCATGTAACAGTTTAAGAAAAACCCTAACAACGAATAATTCGATATCGAATTTTGACTTTAGTCTTATTTACTGTATATGAGTGTATGAATCAATCTCTCTCTCTCTCTCTCTCTCTCTCTCTCTCTCTCTCTCTCTCTCTCTCTCATGGGGAGTGCGAAGAGCATGCCCAAACAATCTCCATTTACCGCTCACCTTGATCTCATCCACATAAGGCACTTTAGTAATCACTCTTATAGTTTCATATATATATATATATATATATATATATATATATATATATATATATATATATATATATATATATATATATATATATATATATTAGTAACCTCTAAAAGAAAATCAAATTTAGGATCCTTTCCATATCGTATAAGTGAATTAAAGACGATCGCTCTTAATTAAGGGCAACCAACTCTCTCCCCCTTAGACCTTGGAACGACCAAGGCGAGGTAATTTTGCCGGGCCTTGACCCAAGTGCCCGATGTACTGGAAAATACGAAAAGTTTCCCCCCAAACTTTGTTCAATGCTTCTTCTTGCTTATAGCTTTGTGTGGTGCAATTACGCGGGGTTTGGTCTGTTACTGCAAATTTTACGCTTGGGTCTAGGTTTCAATTTTACTTCATTAATTTTTCAAGTTGATGCTTTGTTGGATGTATTGATGTGCAAATGATGATCCTATGACCTTTTGGTTGGTTTAAAAAAGGATATATTTATTCAATAAATTGGAAAATGTGAAGCAATACTGGCAAATATATCATCTTATGTTCGATACACGATAGGGCAACCGCATGTTAAGCTCTTGTGTATAGGAAGGCATAGTCGATTTCATGAATGTATTCACAAGATAAGGAGACATATGGCAACTCCACAATGCAGATGACATATGTCAACTCCACAGTGCAGATGATATATGCCAATTCCACAATGCAGATGACATGTGGCAACTCCACAGTGCAGATGACATATGGCAACTCCACAATGTAGAGGATAATATCCTTGTGTTTAGCAAGCAAAACTAGCCGTTGGCAACGTTGTATAAACAAGGAACATACTCACAAAGCTCCTTAGTGTGGTAAAGGGTCTTTGCAGTTTCCCATTGACCCTTAGCTGCACTCATTTCTTAGCCTTCATAATTAGGCTTACTTCCCTTTCCGCTTCATTTCTTAGCCTTCATAAGTAGGCCTACTTCCCTTTCTGCTTCATTTCATAGGCTTCATAATTAAGCCTACTTCCCTTTCCGCTTCATTTGACAGCCTTCATAATTAGGCCTGCTTCCCTTTCTGCTTCATTTCATAGCCTTCACAATTTAGCCTACTTCTCTTTCCGCTTTCTTTCATAGCCTTCATAATTAGGCCTAATTCCCTTCCCGCTTCATTCCATAGCCTTCATATTAGGCCTACTTCCCTTTCCGCTTCATTTCTTAGCCTTCTTGATTAGGCCTACTTCCCTTTCTGCTTCATTTCTTAGCCTTCCTAATTAGGCCTACTACTCTTTCCGCTTCATGATTAGGCCTACTTCCCTTTCCGCTTCATTCCTTAGCCTTCATGATTAGGCCTACTTCCCTTTCCGCTTCATTTCTTAGCCTTCTTGATTAGGCCTACTTCCCTTTCTGCTTCATTTCTTAGCCTTCCTAATTAGGCCTACTACTCTTTCCGCTTCATTTCTTAGCCTTCATAATTAGGCCTACTTCCCTTTCCTCTTCATTTTTTAGCTTTCATAATTAGGCCTACTTCCTTTTCCGCTTCATTTCTTAGCCTTCATAAGTTGACCTACTTCCCTTTCCGCTTCATTTCATAGCCTTCACAGTTAGGCCTAATTCCCTTTCCACTTCATTCCTTAACCTTCATGATTAGGCCTACTTCCCTTTCCGCTTCATATCTTCTATCTACTGATCAACCGCTCCTATCTTTCACTTCAGAGTAAATCTTTCATGTGCCCCCCCCCCCCCCAGTTACTTCCGGTGATGAATATCCTCCCCGGCCCCAGTGCTTGGTCAAATGCCCCCAAATACCATGAGTCCGTGAAGAGTTGCCAGATGTTTCTCGTTCGCTGTGATGTGTCCCGTAATATATGAAGCCAATTGTACAGAAAAACCGAAAACAAACCAACGTTCGTTTCTTTTGAATCTCGCTACTTCGTAAACGCAATTTGATCCGAAGTAAAACTCGTTTTCGCCTAATGAACAACAAAGGTACCAATCGATGTAAGGTTTTTCTTCAATTTGCCATTATTGTCCAAATTAAAAGGATGGTTCATAATCTTTGTGAAAAGGAAAACATACGAAGTGAGAATCTATGCATACATGGACACAGAGAATAAAAGGTACGTTCATTAATGTGCATAAGATAATTTCATTATTTTTATTAAAAGGTTTTTATTAGATAGATATGTCATTTCTAGTTATAATTGTGAAAATCGAAGAATAATGTTAGAAGAGAAAATGAACGTTCGAGAAGGAATGAAAGATAAATGAAACATAATATAAAAGGAGTTATGATAAGTTGCCACTCATTTCCTCTTCTTTTCCCAACTCCCTGGATTGTCATTACTTATCTAGAATCCTGCTTACCACAACAAGAACAATGAACAAACAAGCAAATAAACAAATCGAGAAAACGAAACAAACATAAAGTTGGATGAAGTACGTACGCAAACAAGAGAAAACAAAAAGTTATAATAAGGTGCGACGCGTTTTCTCGTTTCTCCCGCTAAGAAAAGAAGGCATGTAAACGGCAGGGTTGCCAGTTTGGCCTTTTTTCAGGTAAAAAAAGCTTAAATTTGGCCTTTTTATAAAAATTGGTTGGCCTTTGGCAATATGAAAAAAGAAGGGCCTTAAATACTATTTGGCCTTTTCCTACTAATGGGTTGGCCTTTTAAAGCTTCAGTTGATTAGAAGTTGGCCTTTTCTCATTTAGAAAATGTGGCAACCCTGGTAAACAGTCTTGTCATATCCTGACGGGATATCTGGTTGCGAAAAAGGAGGGAAGATTCCTTATAGAGACGAGAGACCACCAGGGACTAGAGCCTGGTGTAATATATTCATGGACGTTTAAATAGGTGATATGTTTATATGGATGTTGTGGGATGGGAGATGTATTTTATTAAGGCTGCATGTTCAAGACTTGTCCTGAATGTTTATACATTCCTATATCGGCTGTTTCACCTATTATTCTTTAGGGGGGAGAATGGTAGCTGAATATGAACATTGTGTGTAGTGTGCACATTATTATTATTATTATTATTATTATTATTATTATTATTATTATTATTATTATCCAAGAAACAAGCCTAGCTTGAAAAGCAGGATGCTATAGGCCTAAGAGCTCCAACTTAGAAAAGATAGCCTAATAAGGAAACAAATGGATTACATGAGAAGTAATGAACAATTGATACAAAATATCTTGAGATTTCTAACAATTTTGAAATAGATTTGTTATATATAAATTATGAAGAGATTTATCTCTGGCTGTTGATCACAAAAATATTCACATCACAACACAAGTTTTAGTACTATAAATTCCTACTCTGATTTCACTCTAAAAAGAGGATTGTTGAGAACATTTTTTTTTTTCGATAAATAATATGTACATGGAAAATATCATTGAATTAGATATACAATTTTACATTCGTAAATTTGAAATACAAATTTTTTATTTCTTATAAGGTAGCAACAAAACGCATTGAACCCAAGGGGGTAATATGTTGAATAAAGTCATTAATTAGCGTAGACGAAATTTATGATAAAGCTTATAAGAATTAACTTTTATTTAGCTCATAACTCATCTAAATAACCTACGTGATGACGTGGCTTAAAATAGAAGTTTTACACTTCGCCGGTGAATTTCAGTCATCCGTATGCAAATCCGATCAAAATTTAAATATCCATATTTTATATACAAAAGTAAAACAATAGAGGAAACCGCCAGGAATCTAAAATTTACAGAACAAAGGAACAAGTTCGTTCTCTCTCTCTCTCTCTCTCTCTCTCTCTCTCTCTCTCTCTCTCTCTCTCTGCTTTACAATCTGAACTTTTACTTAAAAGTACAACTAGGCCCATATCTTCTGCTCCTAGTTGCACTTGCAATGAATGGCCTTCCTAGTCCAAGTTTCTCTCTCTCTCTCTCTCTCTCTCTCTCTCTCTCTCTCTCTCTCTCTCTCTCATATATATATATATATATATATATATATATATATATATATATATATATATATATATATATATATATATATATATATATATATATATGTGTGTGTGTGTGTGCTTGTATGTGTACGCGTATGTATATTCTCCATATACCTATCAAAGGCTACTTTGTTTCATATATATATATATATATATATATATATATATATATATATATATATATATATATATATATATATATATATATATATATATATATACACTCCATACACCTGCCAAAGACCACTCCTTTGTTACATTCAAGGGGAAGGATCCCAATAGACTACAGCTCAAAGCAAGAGCAGAGGGTTCCGTATCTGTCTGTTCGGTTATCGTTGTTCGTGGCCCTTCCCCTATCTACACCCTCCCTTAAAAAGACCCCCTTTGTAGAATTAGAGGTAGATAGTGTCAAAGGGGAAGGCTGCCTTCGAGGAATGTAAACGAACCAGGCCATTATCAACCGCCGCTGAGATGTTGGGCGATACAGAGCGCATCACATTCAGGCGGTGTCTTCCACAGGGTTACCAGTTTGTCCTTTTTTCCGGCCAAAAATACCTCAGATGTGGCCTTTTTTAATTGGTTGGCCTTTAGTAATCTGAAAAAAAGGCGGGACTTAAATACTATATATATGGCCTTTTTCTACTAATGGGTTGGCCTTTTAAAGCTTCTGTTGATTGGAAGTTGGCCTTTTCTCATTTTGAAAACCTAGCAACCCTGGTTTTCCCTCAACTGCTGGTTTGTTGGGGTTGAAACCTAGGTCTATAGACCTTGGTTGAAACCAACCATTCGCTCGATTCCAGTTGATGCCTTTTTTTCCGCTTAGTTGAAACCTTCCGTCCTTTCGTAGATATCTAGTTGTTAAAACTTTTTTCCTCTTATTTACTTAACTTTCTTTACTTTGAAGACTTTCTGATCCCGCTTAGCAAGAAAAAGTATCGGCGCGCTGCACGGCCCACGAGATTTATTTGCTATCTATATTCTTTCACTAGTTAGAGAATTATATGACGTAGTACGGGTTAAATGTCTACATTATTTCTCTTCCTCTGGTTTTGTTAAAGTTTTTATAGTTTATATAGGAGATATTTATTTTGATGTTACTCTTCTTAAAATATTTTATTTCTTCCCGTTTTCCTTTACTCCTGTTGGAACCCCTGGGCTTATAGCATCCTGCTTTTCCTACTAGGGTTGAAGCTTAGCAAGTTATGATGATAATATAATAATAATAATAATATATACTGCCATAAAACTCAGAAAACACGAAAATCTTTAACTTCTTGAAAGGCATTATTTCAAGGCCTAATGTCAAATATGAATTTAGTGTACAATCCTAGGCCACAATATTTGAAAGTTCTAGAACCCACAGTTTAGTTGTATTTTGGCTCCATTAGCTTGAAACCATCCGTAATTATTCTATTTTGGAATTATTTGTTGGCTGTTATTATGTGTATCACATTTCACAAATACCTTGTACATTCAATTCTGATAACTTCAGTCATCGCATACATACCCTCTTGTTTTTGTTCCTAATATGCAAAACCTTTTGCTAGTCCTTACTATGTAATGCTCTCCATTTGTTGCTTTCTAGCAGGCTATTATTTTTAGCCGCCTCTTTTTAGGTGGTAGTGTAATCTCTTTTGTTTCTAAAAAGCGACGCCCTCTTCATAATCCATTGAAATATATCCCTTCCCTACTGCTCGTTTAAAGTTATAAAGGTTTAAAGGTCGCTCATGCACGGCAGAGACAAGAGACAGTGACAATGCCCTATCAGGACAATGACCTAGAGACTGACCATATATACATATGATCAGCGGCCAAGCGCCCTCTCCACCCAGGATACGACTAGGGAGGACCAGGCAATGATTGCTGATGACTCAGCAGATAGACCTATAGGCTCTCCCAAACCTCCCCTCCTTAGGTCACAAGGATAGTGAGGTTGCAGACACTACAAGAAACTGTCGAGCTTGAGCGGGACTCGAAATTCAGTCCGTCAGATCGCCAGGCAGGGACGTTTCCAATAGTAGGAGATTCAGTCTCATCCTCGTTTTTTGTAGGAGATTCCTCCTATCCCTGCTCGTTTTAGTAAGAGATTTCCTCTCCCGCTCGTTTCTAGTAGGAGATTCTTTCCCTCCCTGCTTAATGGTAAGAAATTCTTTCTCTTACTCCTCATTTCTCTTAGGAGTTTCTCATTCCTTCGTGTTAAAAGTAGGAGATGATCTTTCTCCCTGTTTCTAGTAGATTCATTTTCTCCGTTCTCATGTCATCAGTAGAACTCTTCTCTCCTCACACATTTATAGTTGGAAATTCCTTTTTTTTCCCGCTCGTTTTTAGTAGAGGAGAGCCATTCTCTCTCTTCTCGCATTCAGTAGTAGGCAGTGCCATCCGTCCCTCTGCTCTTCCCAGCACTTAAACCTTCATTCAGTTCGTTTCAATTTTAAAGATCTGGCCGTCGTCCACGGATGGGCTGCTGCGAGTCGATACGTCGGTTTGACTCGCTCGAATTACTGTTCAGAAACTGGAAGTGGGTGTCTCTAGTGGCGCCATTTAAAGGAGTATTTGTCATTTAGATATGTGAGCATTTCATGATCATTTTTATTTCGCTCATAACATACAGACATTATTATTATTATTATTATTATTATTATTATTATTATTATTATTATTATTATTATTATTATTTATTACAATCCTAATTGGAAAAGCAGGATGCTATAAGCCCAAGGGTTCCAACAGGGAAAATAGCCCAGTTAGGAAAGGAAATAAGGAAAAACTACATGAGAAGTTTAAGAACAATAATGACATTAAAATATATCTTTCATATATAAACTATAAAAACTTGAAAATAACAAGAAGATAAAAACTTCAAAATAACAAGAGGAAGAGAAACAAGATAGAATAGTCTGCTCAAGAGTACCCTCAAGCAAGAGATCTCTAACCCAAGGCAGTGGAAGACCATGGTACAGAGGCTATGGCATTAGCGAACGAGATGACAGAAGTAAAACGTGGATTTGGCAATGGAAAGCTAAGCAAATTTGATGAAGAAACAAGCAAATGTCTCGATATTTTACCAACCAGCAACGGGTACATATATCTAAAGTACTTCCTCTGATAATGTATGTTTATGAGCGAGCTTTACATCGCGAACAACAAAAGTCATTGCCAGCCATTAACAAAACTACAGCACTTCATTTGGTGAATTGCTGTCAGGGATAAAGAATGAGTCTCTATTCGCCTGGGAGGGAGTGGGACGGGAGGTAGGTCAGGACTAGCCCGTAGAGATGTAGAGGTCGATTATGACTTCCTAAGCCGAGATACGTCGAGATAGGCCATAACCTTCGCTGGGTAGAGCATGGGAGGCACCAGAGATCAGTTGGGATATTAGACCCAGGGGAAGTACCTTATCACTGCAAGAGCCGGAAGCTGATTACCGACCTACTTTTATCCCCTGACTTATGTTTCTTGGCCATGAAGGAATTCCAGAGGCGGCTTTGATTAAAACAAGCTCGAGGGAAGAATGGTTCTATATGCAGGTCTGGTATATTGGCTGTCTTAACAACATACGGTCACTGTGCTTCCAATTTTCTTTAGCTATGGAATGATTTCATTTTCAAATGTGGTTTAATGGCTGTTGAAAAAGAGGTGTCTACGTCATACAGTCACTAGCCTCCTGGCTAGTTCTGTGGTTACGTGTTCGCCCAGCATTCGCATGGCAGCAGATCGGTCCCAGCCTGGAACCGTAAGTTTAAGCGGTTAACTGGGGAGGCCACTGCTATGGTTGGGCATCACAGTTTGGGGTTGGGCTTGCCCAGCTGATGTTCTGGTGAGTATCTATTCTGATGAAACTAGAAATGAACCTTGAACCTTTACGTTTTCATTGCACTTTTGAGATACTTAATCTAATAAATAAACAATTACAGTAATTTTGATATATATATATATATATATATATATATATATATGTATATATATATATATATATATATATATATATATATATATATATATATATATATATATATATATATATATATATATATATATATATATATATGGAAAGGATTTATTCTTAGTTTTTCATTTTAATGGTACATTTACGAAAGAAATACATTTTTGTGCTATATATTTCTGTAAGAACGAGATTTTATTCAAAGCATTCTGGGAGAGGGAAAATAAGTTTTATTGTTTCTTTGTCATTTTCAAGAATATTCAAGAGAGAGAGAGAGAGAGAGAGAGAGAGAGAGAGAGAGAGAGAGAGAGAGAGAGAGAGAGAGAGAGAAAATTTTGATAGTTAACCTTAATCGGCTTTGCGCAGAGTGCATTCGAATCCTGACTGGGAAGAGGAATTTCTTGCTCATTTCTTCACAATAATTAACTTATATATTTCTCCTATTAATATCAAATCGTCTCCAGTCACTCCCTTCCCCTTCCACTACTGTTCCCTATACCCAACTAATTTTCCCTATACCCCACTACTTTTCCCTATACCCCACTACTTTTCCCTATACCCCACTACTTTTCCCTATAACCCAATACTTTTCCCTATACCCCACTACTTTTCCCTATACCCCACTACTTTTCCCTATACCCCACTACTTTTCCCTATAACCCAATACTTTTCCCTATACCCCACTACTTTTCCCTATACCCCAATACTTTTCCCTATACCCCACTACTATTTCCTACACCCACTACTATTTTTTACACCCACTACTTTTCCCTGTACCGCACTACTTTTCCCTACATCCCACTACATTCCCCTACACCCAACTACTTTTCCCTACATCCCACTACTTTTCCCTATACCCCAATACCTTTCCCTACACCCCACTACTTTACCCTATACCCCAGTACTTTTCCCTACACCACATTACTTTTCCCTATACCCCACTACTGTTCACTATACCCCACTACTTTTCCCTATACCCCACTACTTTTCCCTATACCCCACTACTTTTCCCTATACCCCAATACTTTTCCCTATACCCCAATACTTTTCCCTATAACCCAATACTTTTCCCTATACCCCACTACTTTTCCCTATACCCCACTACTTTTCCATATACCCCACTACTTTTCCCTATACCCCACTACTATTTCCTACACCCACTACTATTTTTACACCCACTACTTTTCTCTGTACCGCACTACTTTTCCCTACATCCCACTACATTCCCCTACACCCAACTACTTTTCCCTACATCCCACTACTTTTCCCTATACCCCAATACTTTTCCCTACACCCCACTACTTTACCCTATACCCCAATACTTTTCCCTACACCCCATTACTTTTCCCTATACCCCACTACTTTTCCATATACCCCACTACTTTTCCCTATACCCCAATACTTTTAGCTACACCCCACTACTTTTCCCTACATCCCACTACATTTACCTACACCCAACTACTTTTCCCTACACCCCACTACTTTTCCTTATACCCCAATACTTTTCCCTATACCCCACTACTTTTCCCTACATCCCACTACATCTCCCTACACCTAACTACTTTTCCCTACACCCCACTACTTTTCCCTATATCCCACTACTTTTCCCTACATCCCACTGCATTTCCCTACACCCACTACTATTTCCTACACCCACTACTTTCCCCTACATCCTGCTACCTTTCCGTACACCCAACTACTTTTCCCTACACCCAGCTACTTTTTCCTACACCCCACTACTTTTCCCTGTACCCCACTACTTTTCCTTATACCCCAATACTTTTCCCTATACCCCACTACTTTTCCCTACATCCCACTACATTTCCCTACACTTAACTACTTTTCCCTACACCCCACTACTTTTCCCTATACCCCACTACTTTTCCCTACATCCCACTACTATTTCCTACACCCACTACTTTTCCCTACATCCTGCTACATTTCCCTACACCCAACTACTTTTCCCTACACCCAGCTACTTTTTTCCTACACCCCACTACTTTTCCCTGCACCCCACTACTTTTCTCTACACCTCACAAATTTTCCCTCTAACTACTTTTCCCTATACCCAATACTTTTCCCTATACCCCACTACGATTTCCTACACCAACTACTTTTCCCTACACCCCACTACTTTTTCCTTACACCCAACTATTTTTCCCTACATCCCACTTCTTTTTCCTACACTTAACTACTTTTCCCTATACCCCACTACTTTTCCATGTACCGCACTACTTTTCCATACATCCCACTACTCTTCCCTACACTTAACTACATTTCCCTAAACCCAACTGCTTTTCCCTCTACCCTACTGTTTTTCCTTACACCCCACTACTTTTCCCTATACCCCACTACATTTCCCTACATCCCACTAATTTTCCCTATGTCCTACTACCTTTCCCTACACCCCACTACTTTTCCACTACTTTTTCCATACTCCCTCCCCATCTACCCAAGACACCAATCGATTCAGACTAGTATATCAGTTAGGTTGCAACAATTCCCTTTATCAATTTAAAAAGAAACTAATTCTTTAGATTAAATCCCATTGTATGTCACTACTCTCGCCATACTTCTAAAATCTTCCATCCAACTCGGTCGAATTTCATATTACGTGACCCATTCATTCAGAGAATGGAAGAAATGGTGATTACCCCGCCTCGATTTTTCATAAAAAGAGAACGTTTCAGGCAAAACAGCATCGCTCCTGTAAAAAAAAAAGAACGTTTTTAATCTGCCAGGCTGCTGCAGCTGGCTAATAATAGGAACGTTTGTTCTCGGATCCTACACCGCAATCAATGCTGGTTTCACTCGCTCTCTTTCGCTCTAGTGGATATATATATATATATATATATATGTATATATATATATACTGTATATATATATATATATATATATATATATATATATATATATATATATATATATATGCAGTATATATATATATATATATATATATATATAATGTGGTTTCTATTAACTTTCCACAACGCATGTTCAACTGTACAGTATATATTGATAGTCACTTACGCCAAAAACCGTGCCACAAAATACATACACGTATACACATACATATATACAGTATATATATACATACATGCATATAATAGTATACACAATCACATATATATTGGTGTGCTACTGTCTTAAGCACACATTTGAGTATGAGTTGTTTTCAGATGTATTTAAATGGTTTACTGAATACATCTTAATGGTTTTTAAGTTTTATTGTTAATAAACAACAGAGTTAAACATCTCCATCACTGGAGGAAGCTGTGTTGGTCCACATGACCAATTCTGGTGAAGTTTAGATATGAACTGAATAAATTACCGATATCACAAATATCGTATGCTTGCTTTAATTTAGCCAAGTGACGGAATCGGAAGACACCTGCATCCGGTGACGTCACAAACTTTCACACGAGGAGACAATGTGTTGACGTTAAGAAAGAATGTCAATTTAGCATTATACATCCTGCTTACAATTTGAATGACTACAGCAAATCTCACGGTTAGCTCTTCCAACCAACATGACATATTACGTCATTTGTTTTAAACATGTAATATTACTATTCTAACTATTACATTAGCTCGGCCAGCTATCTCAATTTTTTTTACAAAAATTTAACAACAAGCCGAAACATGGTTATTAGGTGTGACTGGACACACGTATTATTCTTTGTTTAACATTAGCCATAACCAACTGAGGACGAATGTCCAAATAGGCACATCAAAAAATAATAACAATAATGCATACAAAAAAGATATTACCAAAGCAAAAAGAAAAATGCATGATAAAACCAAGATCACATATATGGTACATTGCTAGCAAATGATTACATGGTACCAAAAAACAAAACAAATTCTGACTTACAAATGATTCAGTAACTTGATAAAGAATAATTGTTACCTTTGTCAGAAACAAGATACTCAATTTTTAGTGCACAAATACGAATTCCTGGTACGTACACGTACCACGGTTTCGTACATATATATATATATTTATATATAGGGCTGATACATTTTATTAGATGCCCATAGATTCTGTTATATATCTTATTATATTTTTTTTTTTTTCTCTTTTCTTTTTTAACATTCCGGCTTATATATTTTTATTAGATGCCGAGAGAAAAAAATGATTTATATCCTTTTTTATCTTATTTATTTTTTAAATGTTATTTTAAATGTATTTTTAACAATGCAAATGTAGAGAATTTCTTTAATTACATATTACTAGCGTACTAATCAGCTTTTCATACAAACATCTTCCTGACAAATTACTCCCTTAGCGAATGAGGTGGCCACTCATACAGCTTTGAACTGGATCAGGTAGGGGGTATTGTCAGGGCTATTCAACTCGTTCCTTTGTAGCTGCTTGCTGTGCCGTAACCTACGCCAAACAAGGATGTTCACGGCGATAAAAATTATCACCGTTACACACAAACTAGCCAGTATTATGGGGTGAAGAATCTCTTTATAAGTCGGTGACAGGTGGTCCTTTTCGGTAAGTTTCATCAACCGCTTTGCCACACTTCCGTTGTAGGGGAGAGGAAGTGCGGGCATTGTAGAGGTCCACGTGAAGTTCGCGAAGTAAGCTCGTTCTCTGATGATTGTCCGTAGGCCAGTCACCATGGAATTCGGGGAAGTCCCGATACAGCCATCTGCTGCGACGAAGATGTGGTTGAAGGATGTGGATCCGTCAGGGCATGATACATTGAAGCCGTCCTTGTCGTATCGTATCCACGAGCCATTATTTAGTCTGCAATTGAATTCCTTATTGTCAAAGGGATAAAGCTTATCCAGACAATTTTCACTTGTATGGGAGAGAGCGCCGTCTAGCACTATACCTAACTCGCATGAATCCATTAAGTTTTTACGGAATTCAAATGAGTCAGCTGTACATATTTTTCTATCCATTGCGTCTGAACAGTGAGTTAATTGATTTAAGTCTTTAATGACCGTATATGTTTCCTTGTCTGGGGAAATCAATACGTGTCCTGTCAAACTGGATATTACTGGATATGAGTGATTCGTCATGAAAGTCGGAAATGGTGATATCCTGTAAGATTGCCAGGCATCAGAAGAATCAAAGGGAATTGTAATCCTAATCTTGTTATTATCTACGTTTACTGTAATTAGGCTGTAATAAAATTCTAACCTATGTTCGTCTAACAAAGGAACATAGCCTAGTTTATCCCTTCCGTTCTCCAGAACTAATTTTAAGTAACGTATAGGCAACAAATGGGGCGACAATACACCTTTAGTTGCTAACGTGATAGCTTCTACATAATCCTTGGATTTCTCAATGAAACGTGCAATTCTGTTATGTATGTGATCTATCTTTGAATCATAATACGTTAATGTTGCCAACAAATCCTGTACTTCCATAATTTGAACGATATTATCTGAATGTTCATTTAACAAATCCATAATTTTATTGATTGAAGCTAACTGATCCCTTAGTTCTGACATAATCAATTCATCTTTATGAGTCAAGAACTCAATTTTCTTATTTTGATTACTAATTTTAAGACGATTGGAAAGTCCTAAACCTAAACTTGCAACAGACCCAAAGATGCTTAATGCAGCATAAATGAACGGATTCCGTCTTTCTTTATGTTCGTGTCCTACAGTCCACATCAAAAGGTCATAAGCCAAAGATCCTGTCTCTCCAGTCTTATTTTTCAAGTCATCAGATAGCATCTCTGCAACTTTTAATGTTGATCCAAGCAAACTCTTAGTAGTCAAATGAAAATGTCTCCTATGTAACTCATCCAATGATGCAGAAAACCTTGAAATGGCGGTTCTTAAGCTAGTGACATCATTCTCTTGAAGAAAAATTGCTTGCATATGCACTTCGACAATTACGTTGGTTGATGTAATAAAAATGTCTTCTTGTCTTTCAACTATATTGCCATATTTAAAATATATATTCTTAGTCTTAGAACTCATCCCATACGAGAAAAATGTCTGAGCGAACAATATCACTCCCAACAACAAAAAATTCATCTTGGAAACCTGTAACGAGAAAAAACATATGTAATTACTCCTGTATTAAAAAGAAAACTTTTAGTTACACAAAATAAAATTTTTCCTCACTTCTTTTCCTCTCTTTTCTTTTTAATTTCTTATGTGAGACAATGGTACTATTCTCTCATCCGTGGGTTGGGCTACGTTTTGAATTCTAAACCTATTGGCTGTTAATGTTTCCAAAATGTTAAATGGGCCTTCAAACTTAGGTGTTAGTTTATAGTTGAGCCCTTTTCTGACATTGATTTGAATATAGATGTTATCACCCACGGTATATGTTTTAGTTGGTTTCGCTATTTTATCATGATTCCTTTTCATTATGATTTGTGATTCTTCTAAATTCTTTCGAAGGATATCATATCGACTTATACTTGCATTTATACATTCTTTTAAAGGATTTGATAGATTAGTTGTAGGCGTTAATACATGGAAAGGTGTTCTAACTGGGGTACCATACAATGCTTCATGCGGTGACATTTTAATTGATATATGATATGAATGATTCAGAGTACTCAGTGCCGCCGGTATTGCAATATCCCAGTTGGGGTCTGATCCCCCTAGTGTTACCCTCAATATATTTAATATCTTCCTATTTGCTCTTTCCACTAGCCCATTCGACTCTGGGTGATATATCATGGTATTAATCTTCTTTATGTTGAGGAATTCACACAATGAGGTAAGAAAGTGATTATTAAATTCACCACCCGAGTCTGAGATTATCATGTGTGGAATTCCATGTTTACAAATGTAACACTCGTAAAACTTCCTAGCGCATTCAATCGCAGTTTTAGTTTTAAGCGCTATTAGTTCTGTATATCGAGTTAAAGCATCTATAATTACTAAGAGGTGCTTATTTCCTCTGTCTGACTCGTAAAATCCTGTTAACAAATCTAAATGTATTCTTTCAAAGGGTTGATTGGGAACAGGATAAGCTCCTAAGCTGACAGGTGTTTTCGTATGCCCTTTGTTTTCCTGACATGTGCGACAATTAGCTATGTGTCTTTTTATATCTGTAAGCATTGTATGCCAATAAAACAATGATTTGGCTTTCTGTGACATTAATGAGAACCCAGGGTGTCCATGTAATGGATTTGAATGCAACCAATTCAGGACAGTGGAAATAAGTGAGATTGGTACTACTACCTGGTCGTTAGTTACATGTGGTGTATTGCGGGTTTTCCTTGTCACAGTCCTACACAGAATATTATCTTTGATTACATAATTCTGCTGCTTATACTTTATATATTCCTTTTCTTTATGATTGCCTTTCAAAGCATTTATAATTGTTTCTATTTTCTGATCTTTTCTTTGCTCAGTCTGTAACAATTCAGCACTCCAGCCTAAATCTTCTTGTTCAGATATTGTTTTTACAATAGGCATGGATGTTGATATATCTATTAATTCAGCTAAAGACTCCGTACAAGATGACACGGGGTTGCGTGATAATGCATCCGCAATGATATTTGCTTTCCCAGGTAAATACCCGATTCTTGCGCCAAAATCTTGAATGATTAAATGCCACCGAGTTCGTTTAGGGCTGTGATTGAAGCCTTTAAAGAACTCTGTTAGTGGTTTATGGTCAGTAAGAACCTTAACGGGATAACCGTAAATTATGAACTTAAAATGCACTAGCGAATTAACAATAGCTAGTCCTTCCTTGTCTATTACTGCATACTTACTTTCGGAAGTTCTCAATTTTCGAGAATAGAAAGCTATCGGGAAAAACTGTTTATCATATTGCTGAAGCAATACCCCTCCTACTCCTAAGTCTGAGGCGTCTGTTGCAATGAAGAATTCCTTACCGAAGTCAGGAAATTTTAAGATAGGAGAACTACACAGTTCATCTTTCAAAGTATTAAACGCCTGTTGATGTTGCTCAGACCATATGAAATCTACGCCCTTCTTCGTAAGATCAGTTAAAGGAGCGGCCATTATTGAATAGTTGCGTATAAAACGCCTGTAATATCCACTACAACCCAGAAATTGCTGTATTCCCTTGACATTAGTAGGTATGGGAAAATTACGTATAGCCGACACCTTATCATGGACTACTTTAAGACCTTGGCTTGACACCATGAAACCCAAATATATTAATTCTGTTTTGAAAAATTCACACTTACTAATCTTTACCCTTAAGTTATGTTGTCTTAATCTCTGTAGTACTAGTTCTAACTTACGTAGATGTTCTTCTAAGGTGTTGGAAAAGATTACAAGATCATCCATATAGGCATGCAATATATCCCCTAACAAGTCTCCAAACACTATGTTAATCATTCTTGTAAATGTTATAGGAGCACAACGTAAACCAAAAGGCATCCGTAAAAATTCATAATGTCCCCTGGCTGTGCTGAAGGCTGTGTATGGGATACTATCTTCTTCTAATGATATCTGGTGAAAGCCTTTAAGTAAGTCCAAACTGGTAAAATATTTATTCTGACCTAACAAAGACAAAATATCGTCAGTACATGGCACTGGGAATCGATCAGGGATCGTTTCCTCGTTTAGACGACGAAAGTCGACGCAGATACGCCATGTTCGATCTTTTTTCGGTACAACTATTAAAGGAAAATTATAAGGGCTATTTGATTTTCTAATGACTCCTTCCTCTAACATTTTACCTACTTCATCATTTATTTCATTCTGGAATTTCATAGGGAGTCTGTACGAGGGTACATATATAATTTTCTGTTTGTCTTTTAACCTTATTTGATGCTCGATCACATCTGTTTTTCCTAAGGATCCATCCGTAGTGGAAAAGACATCTGTATATTTAGTTAAAAGTTCAAAAATTTTCTGCTGAATTTCTTCGTCTTGAATGTCCTTACTGATTTTATTTTTAATAGATCGTAAAAGGGATTCATCCGCAACTGATTGAGAGTGATTGATTTCAGCAACGGTAAGAATACGATGTTTATAAACTTCTACATCCAAGATATGTTGATTTTTGTGAATTACTAAAGTGTTATTTAAATGATTACAGACTTCGATATTACATTGCTGATGTGAGCCTACTGTATAAATAGCTTGTGTGACAGACAATCCGTTGGTTTTCAAAGTATCGGAAAGGATTAATATTTCAGATCCCGGTAGTGTTTTCTTTATTTGCACTATTAAATTCGAAGGTATGTTTGGTTCGATATATTGCGTGCAAGATGATATTACGGGTGAACGAGAATTCTGCTGGGTCGCGTATATTATTTCTTTATTAGTGAGACAAGTTATTGGTTCTTCAACGTACGTTACGGTTACATTTGTCGTCTCCTTTTTATCCAAAACTGACTTTAAAGTATTAGAAGACTTATAGAATTTCCCTTTGATATACACGCCGTGCTTTGCAGGAGCTAAGATAATGTTTTGATTTCCCATAGATGGGTATCCTATAATTACAGCTGGATACATATTAATGTTTTTCACAACAACAAATGTATCGGCAAACGTGCGATTACCGACTCTGAACTGAATATGAGTTATGCCTATGACGTTTAATTCATTATTTCCTATACCTGAAAGTCTAATTCCTGATTTTCAATCGGAAAGTTCGAAAACAACAAATGATGCGTCCTCAAATCCATAATATTACGTGGACTACCAGAGTCAAAAAATAACGTAAAGGATTTGTGTTCTAAATTTACAGCATATAAGGTTGGCCGTAACTCATTTTGGCTTATTATTGTATGAATTCGTTGCAAATCTACGGGAGCATGCACTGTTTTACTTAATTCGGCCGTGTGTTTCATAGGAAAATCTATTGTCTCACAATTATCTGATAAAACATTAAATTGATTATTCAATACTATTGATGTTGACATGAATGACCTTGACCCAACATCACTCTCTTCCCCTCTAGAGTTAACTATGTGGTATTTGCTTTGCTCTGCACATTCTGAAAATTAGGCTGACTTTGCGAGGTCTGGTTTGACGGCCCAGGCTCAGCGATATTTGAAGAAGTGTTTGTTTGTTTCGGACTCTGAACTGCATTGACATTTTGTTGTTTCTTCTTATTGTTAAAATGAGGATTTTTCTTTTTATTTCCATATGGAACTGACTGTGGAATTGACTGTGCATTTCTAGGATATTGTTGTGTCTTACGCGCGTAACATTGACTATAAGAATGTGATGCTGTGTTGTGAACCGAACAAAATTTCGTTCTACAGTCTGCGCTTATGTGACCTTGACGTTTGCAGTTGTAACACGTCACTCCCGCTACTGGATTGTTAATTACGTTCACTGTTTGTGGTTTTGTTTCATTCTTAGCAAAAACTTGAGTTAACACGGGATCGAGATCTGGACACTTGGACATGTGTTTCTTTATCTGTTTATAGACATCCAATTCCGTACTTGCAGGCATTAACTTCTTATCAAAGCACCGCACTAAAGCTTCAGGCAACATAAGTGTCATGCAAGTTAAATACATTAATCGTAAAAAATCTTTCACGGAGATATTATCGTTAGTAACCCAAGTGGAATTACCTAAAATGTCCTGATATTCGTTAAGCCTATCAGCTATGAGAGCTGCTCTCTCAACAACATTAAGCCGATTCATAGTGGCTTGATTAAGTGTATTTCGTAACGTTAACACTACATCCAAAGCTTCCTCACCCCCATAAATCGCGCGTAACCTAACTTTGAAATCATCCCAAGTAACTGCTTCCTGAAATGAAACACCTCTTAAATACGCACTCGCATCCCCCTTAGAAAAATCTATAAAACTTTTAGCTTCTTGTAATTGTACAAAAGGATCTACGATTTGTTTGGCATTTAAATGGGCATCAACGGATGAAATCCATGACTCCACATTTTGTGGCAAGAATCCGTTGACACGACCTTGAAAAGGAAGGATTGCTGACCTGGCATTTACAAGCGTCACAATTGGAGGAGGATTAGCCTGGCCTACACCACTAGGTCCAGGGGTAGGGCTGACAGGAGGAGCCATGACTGCTGTATTTTTTTTTTTTCTATCTCTTTGACCCCTTTCAATCCTATCAAAATATCTATATGAGTACAGACGCCCACTGCGTAAACGCATATGTATAATAAAATTCCCCCAACAATGTTACTAATCCCAATACATTTCCCCCCAAGAGTTTATGAAAGAAAAAGGAATTAGCACAAAGAAAGAAAAATTCTAAATGAGAATTCGGAGTTTCTTATAACAAAGTTTAGGAATTCACTCACCCCAGTAATAATTGACTAACGACTTGTGATAACTACACTTCACTGCCCAAACTGAAATGAATACAAAATCTCTGTACTTAGCTTTATATGAAGTCGACACGTCCTCTCTCTCTCTCTCTCTTGATGTTTTGTTAGCGATGTCTCGTTCTAGTTTCTTGTTGAATGTAGTTCTTCCTGGATATGTCTTGCAATTGTTGAACGCCAGTCCTTGGGTTTCCTAGGATGTTGATTGAAGATTCAAGATGTATACTAACATATGTTGATGTTAGGTTTTCCGTTGGACTTAGTCAAAATTGTAGATTCTTGTAGATAGTTTTGAGTTCTTGAAGATCTTTATCAGGTATTACAGCTTTTATTTTGAAGTCTTGAAGATCATTCTCTGGTTTTACAGCTTTTATGTTGAAGTCTTGAAGATATTTCTCTGGTTTTACAGCTATTTATTTTGAAGTCTTGAAGATATTTCTCTAATTCTTAGAGTTTAATCGCTGTCTTAGAGTTTAACCGCTGCCACCATTTATTGGTGTGCTACTGTCTTAAGCACACATTTGAGTATGAGTTGTTTTCAGATGTATTTAAATGGTTTACTGAATACATCTTAATGGTTTTTAAGTTTTATTGTTAATAAACAACAGAGTTAAACATCTCCATCACTGGAGGAAGCTGTGTTGGTCCACATGACCAATTCTGGTGAAGTTTAGATATGAACTGAATAAATTACCGATATCACAAATATCGTATGCTTGCTTTAATTTAGCCAAGTGACGGAATCGGAAGACACCTGCATCCGGTGACGTCACAAACTTTCACACGAGGAGACAATGTGTTGACGTTAAGAAAGAATGTCAATTTAGCATTATACATCCTGCTTACAATTTGAATGACTACAGCAAATCTCACGGTTAGCTCTTCCAACCAACATGACATATTACGTCATTTGTTTTAAACATGTAATATTACTATTCTAACTATTACATATACACACACACACACACACACATATATATATATATATATATATATATATATATATATATATGTATATATATATATATATATATATATATATATATATATATTTATTGAAGATGGTGTTTAAAGCTTTTTTACTATTACTTGTTAGGTGACCATTTCCTTTCAATATCATTTTCATCACTCATTAATTAATATCGACAGTAATATATTGAGCTTGTGTAATTTATCAATTGGAAATCCATTTAATATCTAAAAATATCCCTATGATCCGCTGTGTCTATAATTGGAGGACGTAGCTTTATTATCCAAAATATAAATACAATGTTATTGAAGTGTTTTCTATTTGTTTTATAGTTTTCGGTGGGTGTCCCCCCTCTCTCTCTCTCTCTCTCTCTCTCTCTCTCTCTCTCTCTCTCTCTCTCTCTGAGTCGTATAACCTAATGTGGTCAAAGGGGTTGTTTTTTTACTGTGGTAAGGGCCACCCATACTAGGTTGGTTTGCTGTGATATATCAGACTTCAGTCTCCCACCGTCACCAATCTGCTGTAGGCAGCGTGTTGACGAGAAGGGCCTGAGGCCTTTGTCCTGCAGTGTACTAAAAATGGCTACATTTGTTATTGCGTGTGTGAGTAAATATATATATTTATATATATATATATATATATATATATATATATATATATATATATATATATATATTCATCATCTCCCACTTCACGGTTCACAGTCCTCAACCTTGATTTAAAAGCTCAAAATATACTGTAGATGACTGACGTAATCTAACCGAGCCCCTTTGCGTCTGTAGGCGTAGAGGAGATGATGATAATGATGATGATACAATAGGCCTACAGGATATATATATATATATATATATATATATATATATATATATATATATATATATATATATATATATATATATATATATTATGTGTATACCATTCTACGTTCCAATTCATCCGTGTACTTTTTATAACAATGTGGGATATTTCCAAAATAGGTAACAGATTCATCTCATTCTCAAAGTGGATGTTTTTTTCCGTTACATAAATCAAATGATCAGTTGCAGTCTTGTTGTAAGACCTTCTTATGAGATTAGTAATTATACTTGCAAATGCTCCAGATATGAGTCGCGCTCCATAGTGACTTGCAATTAAAAATTTCTTTTTCCTTTGGGGACAGTTTTTTTTTTTCTGAAGCGCTGAAAAAGTCGTCACTCAAGGAAAAATATGTATTTTTTTAAATTTAGTGATATTCAAAGCATTAAATAAAAAAAAAATCTATTATTACTTATCCTTCTTCGTACTTTTTCCAGAGACTTTTCCATCATCTTTCAATCTAAGATTGATTGATTAGGAGTTATCTGGCATCCTGACATTTAAGGTCATTGACGCAGAGTTTCAGTCTATGAAAGGTCCTCCAGTTGTTTTACCAGGTCCATCCAAAGTGTTCCTTTCAAAACATGAAACATTTTCTCATCATTTCATGAAATAGACACATTGCAGGAAGTGTGAGTAATTGGTGTCCCCAGTTTCCATCGGGTATCACACATCCGTCACTTCTGGAAGACCCTTATTAATCTTGATGGACGAGACGAAGCCAGGGGGCAATTTAAGACACTTGAATGAAGTCATAACCTTGGGTCATACGAGTGTCATACGAGAACCATTCTGTCCAGAAATTGGTGTGGAAAATTGACATTGTTGATGCATATTCGTCACCATCTTTGCAATATCAATCAAACGTATTTCAACAATGAAATGAACCTTGCAAAGGAGTAAAGTAGACCCGTAAGACATTTGAATCATAGCCTGGGGTCATAGGAGAATCCTTCCGTTCAGAGCTTGGTGTGGAAAATTGACATTTTTGAGGTGTATGGATATGAAATTTTAATGAAACTTATTTCAACAATGAATATTAACCTTGTTAAAGAGTAGAGTGGGCTTTCAAGACATTTAATATTTAGAAAATAGATTATTTTCAGATAATGAAATGGTTAAAGAAGAGGACACGTATCATAGCAATTAAAAGCATCGTACCAGCAAATTATCTCTTTCTCTCTCTCTCTCTCTCTCTCTCTCTCTCTCTCTCTCTCTCTCTCTCTCTCTCTCTCCAAGGGAAATCTCTCAATATATGGTTTACACACACACACACACACACATATATATATACTGTATTAGTTTATATAATATATGTAATATATATATATATATATATATATATATATATATAATACATGTAATATATATATATATATATATATATATATATATATATATTAGTTTGTATGATCTATGTAATATATATATATATATATATATATATATATATATATATTAGTTTGTATGATCTATGTAATATATATATATATATATATATATATATATATATACATATATTTATATATATATAATTATTTTCATATATATATATTTATATATATATATATATATATATATATATATATATATATATGAAAAGCAAGTTCTTAATATCCAGGAAGGGAAAGAGTGCATGCAAGATAAGGATGAATGGCAGAGTGAGTAGGTGGTTCGACGTAATTTTGATGAGTCTTTTGTGCAGATGACTGGTGGAAAATCATGAAGAAATTTTGCTGCACAGGTGATTCATCCATGATTCGGTAATTGAGAATGAATGCAGTTGTGACTATCGGTTTTGTTTTGGAATTTAATCTCTCTCTCTCTCTCTCTCTCTCTCTCTCTCTCTCTCTCTCTCTCTCTCTCCTATATATATATATATATATATATATATATATATATAGTGTATATATGATATATATATATACACTGTATATATATATATATATATATATATATATATATATATATATATATATATATACTGTATACTATATATATATATATATATATATATATATATATATATATATATATACTGTATACTATATATATATATATATATATATATATATATATATATATTTATACATATACTATATATATATATCTATATATATACATATATATGCAATGTATGTATATATATATACACATATACATACACATACATACATACATACGTATATTCTGTATATGAGACTTACATTACTCGTCAGCTCGATGCCATTACATTCCTTTAAAAGCAGATCGTATTTTGGAAAGCTGGCGATTTGTAAATGAGAAGGACAACGTCATAGGCTGCAGTTTCTGAGAAGGGTGATTACCCCAGTCCGTAAAACAGTAGTTAACCCGCCTCCTTTCTTTCCGTTCTTTGTTTACGAGCCAGTTTGGACTCGGGCTCCCAGACAGACTGGTGCCTTTCCCCGGGTGGGGGGAGGGGGGGGGGCGGTGTTTTTCCCAAAGTGAAAGTAGTTCAATGTGTGAATCGTCTGTAACCAGATATTATCATGGGTATGTCTCACATTGTATTATTGTTGTAAACTTTACTTCATTCTGGTCATCATTGGTTCTCATTGAATTACTGACTTTGACCTAGTGTCATCTTGGCCATCGTAATTATCATCATCATCATCGCGTCCTGCGCCTCAGTTAGATTTCACCGGTCGTCTCTATCTTGAGCTTTTAAATCAATATTTCTCCATTCATCATCTTCTACACGTTTTATAGTCCTCAGCCATGTAGGCCTGGGCCTTTTACGCCTCAATTAGATTTCTCCAGTCGTCTCTATCTTGAGCTTTTAAATCAGTACTTCTCCATTCATCATCTTCTACACGTTTTATAGTCCTCAGCCATGTAGGCCTGGGTCTTCTGCGCCTCAATTAGATTTCGCCAGTCGTCTCTATCTTGACCTTTTAAGTCAACATTTCTCCATTCATCATCTACTTCACCCTTAATAGTCATCAGCCATGTAGGCTGGGTCTTCCAACTCTTCTAGTGCCTTGTGGAGCCCAGTTGAAAGTTTGTTGAACTAATCTCTCTTGCTGAGTGCGAAGAGCATGCCTAACCCATTTCCACATACCCCTCACCATGATCTCATCCACACATGGCACTCGAGTAATCTCTCTTATAGTTTAATTTCTAATCCAGTCTTTTTCTAAGGGCTTTGTTCTCAAATCTACAAAATATGTTGGATATTGTTTCATTGTCATACCACGACTCGTGTCCATACATTAATATTAGTATTGTCGTTAAGCTATTATTATTATTATTATTATTATTATTATTATTATTGGCTAAGCTACAGCCCTAGTTAGGAAAGCAGGATGCTCTAAGCCCAAGAGCTCCAACAGGAAAAAAATAGCCCAGGGGACTGCTGTCTTTTAGTTATTCTCACATTGAACTATTGTCTTCAACTGAACATCATTCTGTTTATGGTGATGTCACATTGGATCTTTGTCTTCAACCCAGAGTTGTGCTGGTTATCGTGGTCTCACAATTTCATGTTGGATTATAGCTTTTAACCAGAGTCCAGAGGTCATGCTGGTAATTATAGTCTAGCATTGGATTTTTGTCTTTAAACCGGGATGTCCTTATCATTTTGGTTTCGAAATTAATTATTGTCTTAACCCAATGATATTCTGGTTATTATAGTGTCTCATTAGATTATTGTCTTGAACCCAATGTCATTCTGGTTATTATAGTGTCTCAATAGATTATTGTCATTAACCCAATGTCATTTTGGGTATTATAGTCTTTCATGAGATTATTGTCCTTAATCTAATGTAATTCTGGTTATTATAGACTTTCGTTAGATTATTGTCTTTAACCTAATGTAATTCTGGCTCTCATAGTCTTACATCACTTCCTGAAAAGAACTAGCATACACAAGTTTAGTAAGAAGCTTTCACTCACTTTATCCAGTCTCAAAAGTCATGAAACTTTGCCCTACTACAATAGTTTCTTCTTCTTCTTCCCCTTCTTCTTTCGACGTTAGTAGCCTTATATCTTCCCCCCAGTCCTACTCCACCCATGTCCCTCACCACATCCATCCATCTGATCCCCTGACGCCCAAACACACTTCCTCCCCATTACTGACATAGTCTTACCTCTGTTGATTGGTTCCACCTCCTCTCTTCTCATTACATGGCTATGATATATCAGATTAGCTTCCTTAAAGGTTTAAAGGTCGCTCATGAATGGCAGAGGCAAGGGACAGTGACATTGCCCTATCGAACAGAAGAATGCCCTAGAAAATAACCATATATGCATATAATCAGCGCCCAAGCTAGGACGAAGGAGGGCCAGGCAATGGGTGCTGATGACTCAGCAGATAGATCTGTAGGCTCCCCCCCCCCATCCTTAGCTGACAAGGATGGTGAGGTTGCAGCGACCAAAGAAACTAACAAGTTTGAGCGGGACTCGAACCCCAGTCTGGCGTTCACCAGTCAGGGACGTTACCCCATCGGCCACCACAACCCTATGCCTTATCTTTTACATAGTATATTACAATACATTTTTCTTATAGCTTGACTCTCCCCTCTTTCCAGTAGTGATATTCCAGCAATCCATCACACCATCCTCATCTCGGTTCTTTCCAACAGTCCCTACTCTTTCCTCTTAAGTGCCTAAGTTTCTGCCCCATATAACAGTACGGGCTTCATATCCGTCTTATAAATCTTGATTTTGAGCCTTAATGGCCCTTTCTTGTCTAAAACAACTGTAGTTAAGTCTCTCCTGTTTCACTTTCTGTCTCACTGCTTTCTCTGTAACTCCCTCCATTGTTATTATTGATCCCATGTAAACTCGTTATTCTATTCTAGTACTGTTCCGTCTTCCACTTGAATATTTACTTCATGTCCTGCTCTGTTATTAATAATCATTCTCTCTCTTTCTAATGCACATCTTCAATCCTTTCCTTTCCAGGGATCATTTCCATGTTAGAGTTCTCTTGCTTGAGGGTACACTCGGGCACACTATTTTGTCTTATTTCTCTTCCTCTTATTTTGTTACAGTTTTTATATTTTATATATGAAGTATATACTTATTTATTTATTCAATTATTCCTTTTAGTGTTTTTACTGTTCTTAGAATATTTTATTTTAATTGTTAATTACTTCTATTTCCTTCTTTCCTTTTCTCACTGGGCTATTTTCCCTGTTGGAACCCCTGGGCTTATATCATCCTGCTTTTCTAACTAGAGTTGTAGCTTAATAATAATAATAATAATAATAAACCTTTCTCACAGTTTTTCTAAATCATCCATAAACACCAGTTTCAATAATTCTTCCTTGTTCCTTAATTCGGTAATCAAAGTGTCTATAGTTTATGGTGGCTTGAATCTCCAAAGAGGAAGTTATTTCTATAATCTATTGATCGTTAATAAGGTAATGAATTTAAGAATAACTTTACACTTTTACCATTTTTCCAAGCGTGTTAAGAAATTAAAAGATCATATTTACTTGATTAAGAAATTCGTGATTCACCTTCGCTAAGTATAAGATTTTTACTAATTTTTCCTTTCTTTTCAGAAGGAAGTTATTGGTGTAAGTTGATAATTTATAAGGTGATGAATTTTAGCATAACTTTTTGACAGAGAAGTTTACACTTTTATAGTTTTTTCAAGTGTTTTAAGAACTTATAAGATCATATTTACCTGATAGGGTAAGGAATTCGTGATCTACGTTTCCTTATTTAAGTTTAAGATTTTTATCCAATTTTTCTTTCTTTTCAGAATTGCCAAAAAGGCAACGAACAATCAGATGTATTCATATGATCTTTGAACATTTTGCACATGCTCTCATACAGTGATGATATAATTTACTGCTGATTACATGTCAGAGGATTAATAAAGCTGTTCACATTAATCAATTAGCTGGGATTTGCTCTCAATCAGGATGGCTTCAGGTAAGTTATCACTTATAGTTCTCATTGATTAAAACTATGCCAAAACATTAACATTTTATTTTTTTTTAGTGTTAGTTTTGTTAGGTTGGGAGGAACGTAGAGAGGAAACGTCCTCTTTTATTTTCTTTTTTTTTCATTTGTTTGATGTCGGCTACCCCCCAAAATTGGGGGAAGTGCCTTGGTATGTGTGTGTATGTAATTATTTATATTCGATTATATTTCTTGTGTGTTTTTTTTTTATTGTTATGCTGATTCCAGTTAATGAAATAATATTCTGCCAATGTTTCACATTTAGGCGAAAATTTTATGTATTGATCAGTTCTGTATAAAAGTCAATTTCTATCAGTAAATACAAACTATATGGGTGACAAAATAGCAGATTGACAACTTCCCCATCAAATAATCTACCGTTTGCTCAATTGAAATTAGCAACAATTATTATTTAATTACCAACTATATTAATGAAGAAAATTTTCATACCATACTATGAAAATCTGTGTAAATAGAATTCCAAAGACGTATTTTACTCTAACAATCTTCATATTAAAGAGGATAGTAATTTTATTTGATGATGATTACTATAACTGACGATAATTGTTATTGTTAGCGTATCTGAAACCGGGTGTTTAATCATTTCCCCATAACTGTATCAAGACTTTGCTGTTTAATTGCTATATTATATGCACTATCAGCTATTAGTATGCACATACTGTATTTAAACAAAACGAAATGCACATACTGAATTCAAACAAAGCTAAATGCACACATTGTCTTTAAACGAAGCTAAATGCACACACTTGATTTAAATTAAGCTAAATGCACATAATATATTTAAACGAAGCTGAAATGCACATACTGTATTTAAACAAAGATAAACTGAAAAGCCATGTGGTATACACTATAACAGTGTATCCGACCCGTCAAAAAGGTCGTCTAAATATTGAGATAGATATGCACACAGATTCAGCTAATCCCATCCGTCGCTCTTTCCTAACTACAATTCGGCAGTTTCGGCAATTTGTGGGATATTTCGGTTCCGAGTGTACCCTTACCCGATGGACGGGGAGAGACCGTGTCATTTGTCTGGCAATGCCGCTTACCGTGTCAGGAAAGAAATTATATATATATATATATATATATATATATATATATATATATATATACATACAGTATATATATACACACATATATATATATGTGTGTATATATATGTATATATATGTATATATATATATATATATATATATATATATATATATATATATATAGAGAGAGAGAGAGAGAGAGAGAGAGAGAGAGAGAGAGAGAGAGAGAGAGACTGATCTTTATTATGAAGGGGAGATTAGATATGAAAGTAAATAAATGTGGAAGAATTTATCATATATTCGAATTACCCACATTTATGCCTATATTTCCTCTTTCGTAAATTCATTAAGAAAACATAATTATCCTTCTTGCTCCCCTGGTGTTATGTAATGGACCTCATGTTGCATAAAGAGTGAATTTCCCTTTCTGTAAAACAGTCGTAATAATAAACATGGCATTCTGAATTAAAGTATCATGCTTATTATTAATGATCTCACATTAAAAAAAAAAAATATATTTTTGTTTTATGTTAATTAGGAAGACTTTGTCAATTCATGGAACTGATGTCATTTTATTAGAGTAGATCAGTCATTAAAAGCTAATGATAATGGTCAGCAGTTTGCATTTGTTCACTTGCTAATTTCAAATGGTTTGTTATCATATTTAAATGTAATTGCTAATGAAAACTTCGTAATTACACTGTTAAAAAAATCCGTAATTTTAATCGGAAATTCTCCATAAAAATATACTGTTCTCAGACGTATTTCAATAAGATACAGGCGACCGTAATTTTACCTTACTTTGTTATTATATTTTACGGATTGATGACCGTAATATCACTCCTTTACGCCAATGTATCCATTTTTAAAACGATCTTTTAAGATCACAAAACCCAGAAACACGTCCTAGCGTTAATTAGTTCTAAGTTGTTATTTTGATGATTAAATCTTTATTATTAAATTCTTTCAAGTTACTGTCAATGCCCGTAGTCCCATTCAATTCACTGTTCGTGTCCGTATTTCAATTTAGTTTGCAACTGTTTTCCGTATTCCCATTCAGTTTATTGTTACTGTCCATATTTCCGTTCAATTTATTGTTCCTGTCATTTTCCCATTCAATTTACAATTCTTATCAGTATTAACATTGAATTTACTGTCCATGTCCATATTCCCATTCAATATACTAAGGTTTTCCATACTCCCATTCAATTTATTGTTCCTGTCTGCATTCTTATTCAATTTTATTTTCCAGTTCGTATTCCCATTCAATTTTATATTGTTTCCCATACTTCCAATCAATTTATTGTTCCTGTCCATATTCCCATTCAATTTATTGTTCCTTTCCATATTCCCATTCAATTTATTGTTCCTGCCCATATTCCCATTCAATTCATTGTTCCTTTCCATATCCCCATTCAATTTATTGTTCCTGCCCATATTCCCATTCAATTCATTGTTCCTTTCCATATCCCCATTCAATTTATTGTTCCTGCCCATATTCCCATTCAATTCATTGTTCCTTTCCATATCCCCATTCAATTTATTGTTCCTGCCCATATTCCCATTTAATTTACTCTTCCTATCAGTATTGACATTGAATTTACTGTCTATGTCCGTATTCCCATTCAATATACTATGGTTTTCCATACTCCTATTCATAGTTATGTTCCTGTCCATATGCTTATTCAGTTTTATGCTCTTTTCCTTATTTCAATTCCATTTTATATGGTTTTCATTACTTCTATCCAATTTTATGTTCCTGTCCATATTCCCATTCAATTTACTGTACTTCCCCTTATTCCCATTCAATTTACTGCACTTCCCCTTATTCCCATTCAATTTACTGTACTTCCCCTTATTCCCATTCAATTTACTGTACTTCCCCTTATTCCCATTCAATTTACTGTACTTCTCCTTATACCCATTCAGTTTACTGTACTTCCCCTTATTCCCATTCAATTTACTGTACTTCCCCTTATTCCCATTCAATTTACTGTACTTCCCCTTATTCCCATTCAATTTACTGTTTCCCCTTATACCCATTCAATTTACTGGGTTTCCCCTTATTCCCATTCAATTTACTATGTTTCCCCTTATTCCCATTCAATTTCCTGTACTTCCCCTTATTCCCATTCAGTTTACTGCGCTTCCCCTTATTCCCATTCAATTTACTGTACTTCCCCTTATTCCCATTCAATTTACTGTACTTCCCCTTATTCCCATTCAATTTACTGTACTTCCCCTTATTCCCATTCAATTTACTGTACTTCCCCTTATTCCCATTCAATTTACTGTACTTCCCCTTATTCCCATTCAATTTACTGTACTTCCCCTTATTCCCATTCAATTTACTGTACTTCCCCTTATTCCCATTCAATTTACTGTACTTCCCCTTATTCCCATTCAATTTACTGTACTTCCCCTTATTCCCATTCAATTTACTGTACTTCCCCTTATTCCCATTCAATTTACTGTACTTCCCCTTATTCCCATTCAATTTACTGTACTTCCCCTTATTCCCATTCAATTTACTGTACTTCTCCTTATACCCATTCAGTTTACTGTACTTCCCCTTATTCCCATTCAATTTACTGTACTTCCCCTTATTCCCATTCAATTTACTGTACTTCCCCTTATTCCCATTCAATTTACTGTTTCCCCTTATACCCATTCAATTTACTGGGTTTCCCCTTATTCCCATTCAATTTACTATGTTTCCCCTTATTCCCATTCAATTTCCTGTACTTCCCCTTATTCCCATTCAGTTTACTGCGCTTCCCCTTATTCCCATTCAATTTACTGTACTTCCCCTTATTCCCATTCAATTTACTGTACTTCCCCTTATTCCCATTCAATTTACTGTACTTCCCCTTATTCCCATTCAATTTACTGGACTTCCCCTTATTCCCATTCAATTTACTGTACTTCCCCTTATTCCCATTCAATTTACTGTACTTCCCCTTATTCCCATTCAATTTACTGTACTTCTCCTTATACCCATTCAATTTACTGTTTCCCCTTATACCCATTCAATTTACTGGGTTTCCCCTTATACCCATTCAATTTACTGGGTTTCCCCTTATTCCCATTCAATTTCCTGTACTTCCCCTTATTCCCATTCAGTTTACTGCGCTTCCCCTTATTCCCATTCAATTTACTGTACTTCCCCTTATTCCCATTCAATTTACTGTACTTCCCCTTATTCCCATTCAATTTACTGTACTTCCCCTTATTCCCATTCAATTTACTATGTTTCCCCTTATTCCCATTCCATTTCCTGTACTTCCCCTTATTCCCATTCAATTTACTGTACTTCCCCTTATACCCATTCAATTTACTGTACTTCCCCTTATTCCCATTCAATTTACTGTACTTCTCCTTATTCCCATTCAATTTACTGTACTTCCCCTTATTCCCATTCAATTTACTGTACTTCCCCTTATACCCATTCAATTTACTGTACTTCCCCTTATTCCCATTCAATTTACTGTACTTCTTATACCAATTCAATTTACTGTACTTCCCCTTATTCCCATTCAATTTACTATGTTTCCCCTTATTCCCATTCCATTTCCTGTACTTCCCCTTATTCCCATTAAATTTACTGTACTTCCCCTTATACCCATTCAATTTACTGTACTTCCCCTTATTCCCATTCAATTTACTGTACTTCTTATACCCATTCAATTTACTGTACTTCCCCTTATTCCCATTCAATTTACTATGTTTCCCCTTATTCCCATTCCATTTCCTGTACTTCCCCTTATTCCCATTAAATTTACTGTACTTCCCCTTATACCCATTCAATTTACTGTACTTCCCCTTATTCCCATTCAATTTACTGTACTTCTCCTTATTCCCATTCAATTTACTGTACTTCCCCTTATTCCCATTCAATTTACTGTACTTCCCCTTATACCCATTCAATTTACTGTACTTCCCCTTATTCCCATTCAATTTACTGTACTTCTTATACCCATTCAATTTACTGTACTTCCCCTTATTCCCATTCAGTTTACTGTACTTCTCCTTATACCCATTCAGTTTACTGTACTTCCCCTTATTCCCATTCAATTTACTGTACTTCTTATACCCATTCAGTTTACTGTACTTCCCCTTATTCCCATTCAATTTACTGTACTTCTCCTTATACCCATTCAGTTTACTGTACTTCCCCTTATTCCCATTCAATTTACTGTACTTCTCCTTATACCCATTCAATTTACTGTACTTCCCCTTATTCCCATTCAATTTACTGTACTTCTCCTTATACCCATTCAATTTACTGTACTTCCCCTTATTCCCATTCAGTTTACTGCGCTTCCCCTTATTCCCATTCAATTTACTGTACTTCCCCTTATTCCCATTCAATTTACTGGACTTCCCCTTATTCCCATTCAGTTTACTGCGCTTCCCCTTATTCCCATTCAATTTACTGTACTTCCCCTTATTCCCATTCAATTTACTGGACTTCCCCTTATTCCCATTCAATTTACTGTACTTCCCCTTATTCCCATTCAATTTACTGTACTTCCCCTTATTCCCATTCAATTTACTGTACTTCCCCTTATTCCCATTCAATTTACTGTACTTCTCCTTATACCCATTCAATTTACTGGACTTCCCCTTATTCCCATTCAGTTTACTGCGCTTCCCCTTATTCCCATTCAATTTACTGTACTTCCCCTTATTCCCATTCAATTTACTGGACTTCCCCTTATTCCCATTCAGTTTACTGCGCTTCCCCTTATTCCCATTCAATTTACTGTACTTCCCCTTATTCCCATTCAATTTACTGGACTTCCCCTTATTCCCATTCAATTTACTGTACTTCCCCTTATTCCCATTCAATTTACTGTACTTCCCCTTATTCCCATTCAATTTACTGTACTTCTCCTTATACCCATTCAATTTACTGTTTCCCCTTATACCCATTCAATTTACTGGGTTTCCCCTTATTCCCATTCAATTTACTATGTTTCCCCTTATTCCCATTCCATTTCCTGTACTTCCCCTTATTCCCATTCAATTTACTGTACTTCCCCTTATTCCCATTCAATTTACTGTACTTCTCCTTATACCCATTCAATTTACTGTTTCCCCTTATACCCATTCAATTTACTGGGTTTCCCCTTATTCCCATTCAATTTACTATGTTTCCCCTTATTCCCATTCAATTTCCTGTACTTCCCCTTATTCCCATTCAGTTTACTGCGCTTCCCCTTATTCCCATTCAATTTACTGTACTTCCCCTTATTCCCATTCAATTTACTGTACTTCCCCTTATTCCCATTCAATTTACTGTTCTTCCCCTTATTCCCATTCAATTTACTATGTTTCCCCTTATTCCCATTCCATTTCCTGTACTTCCCCTTATTCCCTTTCAATTTACTGTACTTCCCCTTATTCCCATTAAATTTACTGTACTTCCCCTTATACCCATTCAATTTACCGTACTTCCCCTTATTCCCATTCAATTTACTGTACTTCTCCTTATTCCCATTCAATTTACTGTACTTCCCCTTATTCCCATTCAATTTACTGTACTTCCCCTTATGCCCATTCAATTTACTGTACTTCCCCTTATTCCCATTCAATTTACTGTACTTCTTATACCCATTCAATTTACTGTACTTCCCCTTATTCCCATTCAGTTTACTGTACTTCTCCTTATACCCATTCAGTTTACTGTACTTCCCCTTATTCCCATTCAATTTACTGTACTTCTTATACCCATTCAGTTTACTGTACTTCCCCTTATTCCCATTCAATTTACTGTACTTCTCCTTATACCCATTCAATTTACTGTACTTCCCCTTATTCCCATTCAATTTAGTGTACTTCCCCTTATTCCCATTCAATTTACTGTACTTCTCCTTATACCCACTCAATTTACTGTTGATCATCCTTAGCCTCAATCCCTATATGTAAAAGGCAGACGGAGAGAGGAGTCAGCCCCAGTTATTTTTAGCAACAACGGAAATCATGTGTGAGCGCTTTGTAAATCCGAGAGCATGCGGTGCCAAGGACAAGTCCCATCTATCTTCTTTAAAATTCGCCTCGCGCTGCATTTGTGTCATTCATTGTGAAAGAAGCCACATTTTGTTGTGCTGAGATTCACTGTTCACAGTATTCACAATCCACAGTAATAGACAGTGTTATTTTCTTACTGGAAATACGTGTTATGTATAGTACTTTTACATTTAGCATACCCACGTGAATGATAATAACATTATTCATTCGTAAGTTTACATAGGTTATGCATATACTTTTAAGGAAATTTTTACTACATTTGGGCTTCGCTCTTCCAAACAAGTGAGCTTATCGAAGAAAATTTTTAGTGTAATGACTTTTTAGCATGTTTTGGGAGAGATAGGAATGCAAAATTTCGGTGAATGACTTTTAGCATGTATTGGGAGAGAGGAATGCAACCTTTCGGTGTAAAGACTTTTCAGCATGTTTTGGGAGAGATAGGAAGGCAAAATTTCGGTGAATGACTATCAGCATGTTTTGGGAGAGATAAAAAAGCAACTTTTCGGTGAAATAACTTTTAGCCTTTTTTGGGAGAGATAGTAATGCAAAATTTCGATGTAATGACTTTTTTGCGTGTGTTGGGGGAGAGAGAGATGCAACTTTTCGGTCTAATGACATTTTAGCATGTTTTGGGAGAGATAGGAATGCAAATTTTCAATGTAATGGCTTTTTACCATGTTTTTGGGAGAGATAGGAATGCAAATTTTTGGTATAATGACTTTTTAGCATGTTGTGGGAGATATAGAAATGCAACTTTTCGGTCTAATGACTTTTTCCGCATGTTTTGGGAGGTAGAAATGCCCACTTTCCTGTGTAACGGCTTTTAGCATGTTTTTGGAGAGATAGAAAAGCAACTTTTCGGTGTGATAACTTTTAGCGTGTTTTGGGAGAGATAGGAATGCACCTTTTCGGTGTAATGACTTTTTTTAGCATATTTTGGAGAGATATGAATGCAGCATTTTAACTGTAATGGCTTTTTTATTAATTAGATTGCTCCTCATTGGTGAAAGTTTACTGTCTTCAAATTTTCTCAAGTTGTTAAAACGCTCTTTTTTCAGTAGACATAAATATCAGAATTATCATTATTATTCGCCTCATGCTTGAGGAAATAACATCTCATCAATTTAGGTGAATTATTTTCGTAAACTTTATTTAATAACAGGATTTTTTTTTATATATTTACCAAAAAAAGTCTTCTTTTGGTTATCAATAGTTCGGGAAAAAGTTTAGCAAATTAAAAAATCTCAGTATTATTTCTGTCACAAGTAGTGTACTTCTCCTATAATCAAGTTATTTAGCAAAATGCAACGTAGTTAGCATATATATATATTTATATATATATATATATATATATATATATATATATATATATATATATATATATATATATATATATATATATATGTATGTATGTATATATATATATATATATATATATATATATATATATGTATGTATGTATATATATATATATATATATATATATATATATATACTGTATATATATATATATATATATATATATATATATATATATATATATATATATATATATATATATATATATATATATATATATATATATATATATATATATATATATATATATATATATATATTATGTTGCTCTGAATTTGCTTGTTTGAGCTCGATAACATATTTAGGCAATTTTGTAAATTCAAGCTACTTATTATAAGTTAAGTATATTATGTTACATTGCATTTCATTGTTTAAGATTTTGCGATGGCTATGTATAGAATTGATTATTCATATACTATACGTTACATACAGAAAAGATTAATACATATTGGTGTATTGGTTGTGGTGGCCGATGTGTTAACGCCCCTGACTAGTGAACGCCAGACTGGGGTTCGAGTCCTGCTCAAACTCGTTAGTTCCTTTGGCCGCTGCAATCTCACCATCCTTTATGAGCTAAGGATGGGAGTTTTGGGGAGCCGATAGGTCTATCTGCTGAGTCATCCGTATCCATTTCCTGGTCCTCCCTGGTCATAGCTTGAGTGGAGAGGGGGCTTGGGCGCTGATCATATGTTTATATGGTCAGTCTCTAGGGCATTGTTCTGCTTGCTAGGCCAATGTCACTGTCCCTTGTCTCTGCCATTCATGAGCGGCCTTTAAACTTTTAAATATGCACATGTAGCAAGTTATTAGAATCCGAGTTAAAAAATCTTCATCTTATGAAAAGAATTTTTTGAATATCAAGTCAAAATGACTCGATTATCATTTCTGATGAAAAGTCATTATGTAAATTAAATCCCCCGAAAGAATATGGAATACGATCATTTGCTCCATGGTCTTTTCTTATGATCAAAGATTATTAATATTGAATGTGAATAATGCAGAAATTTTATAGAGTAAACCTTTGCTAGAAAAAAGATGAGATATTATGCCGGAATCTAATGAAGTAAACCTTTACTACATAAAGAAAAGAAATGATGCTGGAATTTTATAGTGTAAACAGAAAAGAAATAATGCTGGAATTTTAGTGTAGATAGAAAAGAAATAATGCTGGAATTTTATAGTGTAAGCAAAAAAGAAATAATGCTGGAATTTTATAGTGTAAACAGAAAAGAAATAATGCTGGAATTTTAGTGTAAACAGAAATGAAATAATGTTGGAATTTTATAAAGCGTAAACCTTTATTCGAAAAAAAATAATGATGAAATTTTATGAAGCGTAAACCTTTATTCGAAAAAAATACTGATGGAATTTTATAAAGAATAAACCTTTATTGGATCAAAGAAAAGAAATTTTGCCGGAATTTCATAAAGAGTAAACCTTTACTAAAATGAAAAGAAAAAGAAATAGTACAGGAATTTTACTAAGTGTAAACCCTTACAATAAAAAAAAAAATAATGATGGAGTATTATAAAGAATAATCCTTTACTAGAACAAAGATAAGAAATATTGCCGGAATTTTATAAAGAGTAAACCTTTACTAGAAAAAAGAAAAAAAATATTACCGGAATTTCATAAAAAAATAAACCTTTACTAAAAAAAGGAAAAGAAACAATACATGAATTTCATAAAGAATAAAACTTGTACTAAAAATGAGAAATGTCACAAGTCCAACGTAAATGATAAACATACTTGAACACACTGTATACACTTTTGAACAATAAGCAAAATACTCTTATGACAAAGGAGAGACAGGTCTGTCCTCAGTGGCATAAAAGCCGCCTTTTAATTAATAATGAATGCGTATGATGTTGCGGGGAAAGAATGCGAAAGGGAATGAAGCAGAAGAGGATTTCTTTTGTTTTATTTGTGAGGTTTCCATGTCACACGCCATTATTGGTACAGAAAGGGTTTCGGAAGGGGATGGGAGAGATGAGACTAGGGCGAGGGAGGGAGGTTGAGGGAGGTGGAAGAGGGGAGAGAATTGATCAAAAGGGAAATATGCTAGTTAGAGCGCGCGTCTCTCTCTCTCTCTCTCTCTCTCTCTCTCTCTCTCTGCATGTATTTGATGAGGTACTTTGATTTACATTCTCTCTCTCTCTCTCTCTCTCTCTCTCTCTCTCTCTCTCTCTCTCTCTCCACTTATTTGATAAGGTACCTTCATAAATTTATATATATATATATATATATATATATATATATATATATATATGTGTCTGTGTGTGTGTGTATATATATATATTATATATTATATATATTCATTCAATAATGCACAATTTAATAAGAAATATTACAAATATAATCAATCGACACCAAAATCAGACCAGTTATCAAACTGTTATAATAGTTCCTCAATCATTATCTTTTATGTCCGTATATTCTTCCATCCACTATATCACCCTTTTTTTTTCTTTTTTCCGGGGTTCCCCTGGGTACTGAATGGCCTCCCAGGTCCCAGTGCCTGGTCATATGGCCCAAATCTATAAATTGCTCCTTTGCCGCTCGCATTCTATGACAGAAGGAAGGACGTTTTTCGTTATCTTTTGTATTTATTCTTATCTTAGAATTAAAATCATCTCAACATCTACGGACTGTGTAAAGGCAAGAGCCCGTGCTTGGCCACGAGGGTCCGGAATTGTTTAACAAAATAACAACAACAAGGAAATTTTCTCTGGCTGACATACGTCTCTTTTTATAGTTTATATATGGAAGATCTATTTGTTACTGTTCTTAAAATATTTTTTAATTATCATTACTTCTCTTGTAGTTTATTTATTTCCTTATTTCCTTTCTTCACTGGGCTGTTTTCCCTGTTGGAGCCATTTGGCTTATAGCATCCTGCTTTTCCAACTAGGGCTTGTCTAGTAAAACTAATATCCCACTAGCTGCTCTTAATATAAGAGCCCGTGCTACCATAGGTTCAGTAAAGATAGTTGATTCTGGTCATCACTTGGATGGGTTACCAAAAAAATGGTGGATTTTATCGACACCCAAGCTCCTGCTACATGTTTTGGCCAAAATGTAGGGCTGGCAGCCCCATCCCAAAATACTTGCTGGTAATAGGAGTTTAACATCTGAAACTACCGCATTTAAGGAAAAAAAGTCAGCCTGTGAAATGACACACGCACACGCACGCACATATATATGTATACTTTTCCCCTATATGATAAAGAGCAAGTGTATGGCTATATATATATATATATATATATATATATATATATATATATATATATATATATATATAGTTAGTTCCGGTCACGCTTAGCTCTCCAAGTCCCTCGGGTAGGGGGGGAGAGGGAGTAGTCATACCCTGGTGAGAGGGGGGCTCATATGCTTGGGTGTGCATATATCTAGATATCTAGCCGTCATATTTGACGGGTCACGTAAAGTAGTGTGTATATATATACATATATATATATATATATATATATATATATATATATATGTGTGTGTGTGTGTGTGTGTGTGTGTGCGTGTGTGCGTGTGTGTGTGTGTGCGCGCGCACGCGTGTGCACCCATCCCATAAACCAACAGACCGAAAAGAAAAGAAAATCATGCTACTTTTCGTGTTGCAAAATCCACTTCACCCGCGAATTAGATTTTGAGCGAGCATTTCTCACCTCCGTAAAAAAAAAAAGAAAAAAAAAACCATCATCTCTTGATAATTCAGTGAAATTGAATCAGGGCGCATCGTCTCCTTCGGAGACCTCATCGTCGCACTGAATCAGGCTCTAAGTTATCTGGCGAGGAGCAGCCCCTAGGAGTCTTCTTCAATGGGAGACGAAGAAGCAATACCGGTTAAAGAGATGTGCTCTTAATACCGCTAGACATTCGGTCTGAATGGCACCGCGAGATGCTGTGAGCTAGAGTGTGGGTTGAGGAAGGCTCCGCCTCCTCAGCCGCTGGCCGCTTCCACGTCCCGGGATGCAATTCTGATTATTCTACGCCGCTGGATAATGTCTCGCTACGTTTTACAAAGCCTTTTGTCGGAGACATAGTTGCGAAATTGAATGGTTGTGAATTTGGTGGTATTGTTTTTTATTTGTGAATAATCCTGCTTTATATAATGCAATAGGTGTTGATATGAAGCTCTTCTGATTATTCTAAGCCGCTGGATAATGTCTCGCTACGTTTTACAAAGCCTTTTGTCTGAGACATAGATGCGAAATTAAATGGTTGTGAATCTGGTGTTGTAGTTTTTTTTTTATTTGTGAATGATTCCGCTTTATATAACGTAATATGTGTTGATATGAAGACCTGATTATTCTGCGTCCCTGAATAATGTCTAGCTTCGCTTACGCGTCCATTATGGAATGCATAGTTGCAAGAGCTCTTGTCTAGCTGAAAGTTCTCGGCAAAAAAAAAGGCTTCCGGAAATAAAGGGAATAGAAACGAAGTTATCAGTTGATTAACAATGATTAATACGAACACCTGTACTCCTAAATGACGATGTATCAATACATTTTTATTGTGTGGAACATAATTTATTATAGTGTAAGCTTGTCATGAGCCTTCTGGTCAAGACTTAACGTCTTGACTCTTTTATTATTATTATTATTATTATTATTATTATTATTATTATTATTATTATTATTATTTTATTTTTGTTATTATTAGTGTTATTATTATTATTATTATTATTATGATGATGATGATGTTAATGATCATTATTATTATTATTATTAATATTATTATTATTATTATTATTATTATTATTATTATCATTATTATTATCATCATATAGCAGTGGCAATAATAAGCTATTTTCAAGTCTCCCCTTTTTTAAAGCCCAATTGATGACCACCAGTCTAATCATAATAATTGTTCAAGTAAAACCAGATAGAGAATAATATTTTTTTTTTCAATTTTTTTCTTTTTTTTTTGTGGGGGGGGGGGGGGGGGTTTAAAGAATATCGTAAGGGGTGGCCGAATATCTTACTCACTTCAAGGACAGATTTCCTGGTCCTCTCACACAAGACCTACAAGATCAGTTTATTAAATACACCCTTAGGTATTTTGCGTATCACACAGCGTATTGCGTGTTTATTTTCAAATCCATATTATCGAGGCAATAAGGGATCAAGTAAGTCTTCAGTTTCTTCTTGAAAGCCTTATCTTCAGTCTTTCGATTGTCCAGTTTAAAGGTTTAAAGGTCGCGCATGAATGGCAGAGGCAAGGGACAGTAACATTGCCCTAGCAATCAGGACAATGCCCCTAGAGACTGACCATATATTATATGATTAGCGCCCAAGCCTCCTTTCCACCTAAGCTAGGGCCAGGGAGGGCTAGGCAGTGGCTGCTGATGGCTCAGCAGCTAGACCTATAGGCTCCCCCAAACCCCCCAACCTTAGCTCACAAGGATGGTATGGTTGCAGACACAATGGCACTAACGAGATTGAGGGGGACTCGAACTCCGTCTGGCAAACTCTAGACAGAGACGTTATTAATCAGGCCACAACAACCCCTTGATGTACTTAAGAGAGTAATTCAGTGCAAAATATGTATACCATGTAATTTTGGGGTTATCCATTGTCATTATTAATAAATCTTGTCTGTCAAAAGCCTTTTGAGTGATGTTCAATAATTATTTTTGCGTAACTGTACCCTTGAACATTATTGAAATTGACCTTCGCTAGTAATTTTCATTTGTATTGCTCCTAAAATGTAAAAAAAGGATACTTTTAGTATTTCTATTATAACGGATAATTCTCTCTCTCTCTCTCTCTCTCTCTCTCTCTCTCTCTCTCTCTCTCTCTCTCTCTCTCTCTTAGCCTACTTGTGTCACCCACTCCTCCATAAGCACAATTGTTATTATGCAAAGCCATCTAAAATGCTAATGTCTC
>NC_090742.1:16870457-16872957 GCF_036898095.1 Palaemon carinicauda
AACCAGACTGTGAAATTTTTTTTTTATCATATTTTAAGTAAGTTCCACTCTACACTAACTCGTAAAACTACTCGAAAAATAAGATTACATAAACTTTGAACTTGGTTTATCATATTTTGAGTAAGTTCTACGTTACACTGCCTCGTAAAAGTACTCGAAAAATAAAATTTCATAAACTATGAACTTGGTTTATCATATTTTAAGTACGTTCCAAGGTACACTACCTCGTAAAACTACTAAAAAGATGAGATTACATAGATTTTCAACTTGCTTAATTTTATTTTAAGTAACTTTTAAGTTAACAGCCTCATAAAACTACTCGAAAAATAAAATTACACAGACTTTGAATTTGGTTTATCATATTTCGAGTAAGTTCCAAGCTACACTGCCTCGTAAAACTACTTGAAAAGTAAGATTACATAAACTTTGAACTTGGTGAATCTATTTCAAGTAAGTTTTAAAGCTACGTTGCCTCGTAAAACTACTCGAAATATAAAATTACATAAACTTTGAACTTGGTGAATCTTATTTCAAGTAAGTTCTAAGCTACGTTGCCTCGTAAAAACTACTCGAAAAATAAAATTACATAAACTTTGAACTTGGTGAATCTTATTTCAAGTAAGTTCTAAGCTACGTTGCCTCGTAAAACTACTCGAAAAATAAAATTACATAAACTTTGAACTTGGTTAATCTTATTTCAAGTAAGTTCTAAGCTACGTTGCCTCGTAAAACTACTCGAAATATAAAATTACAGTCTTAAAACTTTGTTTATCATATTTTGATTAAATTCAAAGCTACACCACCTCGTAAAACTACTCGAAAAATAACTTAGTGATTAAAGAACCCATCACCATCGATGCATATCTCGTAGATAACCAGACCTAAATATGAAGTATTGCAACCAGGCCACCTTGCATCTGGGTCGAGGATTTCCTAAGGGCTCAGAGAATACATTAAACTTAGAGGTGCTCTTCCATCAAAGAAAGCCGATTTTCCTTCACGCTTTTTTTTTTCTTCTTTTTTTCCCTCTGCACTGCGGTAAGAACCGTAATTTGTGACTCCTTGACTATCCTCAAAATTATAATGCTAGAAAATTTAGTATGCTCTTTTCTTAGTCTTTTCTTAGAGTTTCTCTCTCTCTCTCTCTCTCTCTCTCTCTCTCTTCTCTCTCTCTCTCTCTCTCTCTCTCTCTCTCTCTCATCGAGTGAATGTGTCTGGCTCCTTGACTATCCTCAAAATTATAATGCTAGAAAATTTAGTATGCTCCTTTCTTAGATTATCTCTCTCTCTCTCTCTCTCTCTCTCTCTCTCTCTCTCTCTCTCTCTCTCTCTCTCTCTCTCTCTCATGAGTGAATGTCTGTCTGGCTCCTTGACTATCCTCAAAAATTATAATGCTAGAAAATTTAGTATGCTCTTTTCTTGTTTTTTTTTTTTCTCTCTCTCTCTCTCTCTCTCTCTCTCTCTCTCTCTCTCCTCTCTCTCTCTCCCTCTCTCTCTCTCTCTCTCTCTCTGCTCCTTGACGTCGCATTTACATCTCCTTTGAAGTTCATATACGACAGTTTTATAGGAATGTGACCTTTATGTTTCCTAAAACTCTCTCTCTCTCTCTCTCTCTCCTCTCTCTCTCTCTCTCTCTCTCTCTCGTGCGTGAGCGTGTCTGTTCGCATTTACGTCTCCTTTGAGATTCATATATGGCAGTTTTATAGGAATACGACCTTTATAAAATTCCTAAAACTCTCTCTCTCTCTCTCTCTCTCTCTCTCTCTCTCTCTCTCTCTCTCTCTCTCTCTCTCTCTCGTGCGTGAGTGTGTCTGTTGGCATTTACGTCTCCTTTGAGATTCATATATGCCAGTTTTATAGGAATACAACCTTTATAAAATTCCTGAAACTCTCTCTCTCTCTCTCTCTCTCTCTCTCTCTCTCTCTCTCTCTCTCTCTCTCTCTCTCGTGTGTGAGTGTGTCTGTTCGCATTTACGTCTCCTTTGAGATTCATATATGCCAGGTTTTTAGGAATACGACCTTTATATAAAACTCTCTCTCTCTCTCTCTCCTCTCTCTCTCTCTCTCTCTCTCTCTCTCTCTCTCTCTCTCTCTCTCTCTCTCTCTCTTGCAAGAAATGTCCTTCTCACATTTCCGACATCTTAATGATTTAGAAAATTAGTTTATGATAAATAGCTCCCATCCTCATTAGTAGAATATTCTTTTTTTATTTTCTGACAAAGTCATTTTTCAAAAGAATAAATTCCTTCGAACTGTCCTATTCTTATCCTTATTCTTTTCTATTCTTGTCCTTATTCTTTTCTATTCTTGACCCTATTCTTTTCTGCTCTTGTCTATTCTTGTCTATTCTTATTCTTATTCTTTTCTATTCTTATTTTTATTCTTTTCTATTCTTATTTTTACTCTTGCCTGTTCTTGTTTTTTCTCTATTCTTTTTCTTTTTGACTATTCTTGTCTATTCTTATTTTTATTCTTGTGTATTCTTGTTTATCATTATTCG
>NC_090742.1:16877957-16910457 GCF_036898095.1 Palaemon carinicauda
ACCTTTAAACTTTAACCTCAGAGCTGAATGGCCTTCCAGATCCCATCGCCGGGGCCATATAGCGGCAATTCATAAAACTAATAAAATCGGAAACGTGGTTTATCTATCGAAAAAGCGACACCCAAACCGTGACGTTCGAAAATGGGGAAAGTTGGTAGAGCTGGAGAGAAAAAGTTTCTTTTGAACGAGGACTTTCCGAATAAAGTGATTTTTATGAGAATATAATGTATCCAAAAATAATTCCTGGGGATTAAATGCGTCAAAAGAATCTTTATCGAAAGGACCTACTTAAGGAGGAACGTCACAGAAATCTTCTAACGAATCAAATGGAATTATTCGGAGAAGGCCAGGTCGCCTAATGCCAGGGAGATGGATTCCATAAAAAGAATCTTCTTCTTCTTCTTCCAATTTATCTCTTTTTTTTTCTAACTCAAAGACTATTATATCTAAGTTTAGTAAAATTGATTTAGGTATCCCATTAAAGTCCATCGTTTGCTTTAGTTTTAAAGGTTGAAGATACGTGTAGGGCCTACTCTTCAAATTGGTTTTCCATTTCCATAATAAAGAAAAAAAATATATTTTTTATTTATTCAAACAAAAACTATTATATTTAAGTTTAGTAAGATTGATATAGATTTCCTAATAAAGTCTAACTTTTTCTTTAGTTTTAAAGGTTGAAGATACGTGTAGGGCCTACTCTTCAAATTGGTTTGCTATTTCCATAAAGAATGAAAAACTTTGGTCATTTTCTTTGGCACAAACTATTATATTTATGATGTGTAAGTTCAGACGTTTGAAGTCTGGGAAATAGCTATATCAAAAGTAGTAAGAGCGAGATTTTTTTTTTTTTCAAATTATTTTTTTTTTCCGAGGGTTGTGGTGGCCGATGTGGTAACGTCCCTGACTGGTGATCGCCAGACTTGGCTTTAAGAGTCCAGCTCAAACTCGTTAGTTCCTTTGGTCGCTGCAACCTCACCATCCTTGTGAGTTAAGGATGGGGGGGGGGGCGGTTAGGGAGACCCTATAGGTCTATCTGCTGAGTTATCAGCAGCTACTGCCTGGTCCTACTTGGTCCTAGCTTGGGTGGAGAGGGGGCTTGGGCGCTGACCATAAGTATATGTGGTCAGTCTCTAGGGCATTGTCTACTCCATAGGGCAATGTCACTGTCCCTTGCCCCTGCCTTTCATTAGGGTCCTTTAAACCTTTAAAATGGAAGATGTTAGGGAAATTTTTTTGGATATATGAAGTTTGTCAATTTTTTTTAATGAGGCGCATTTGCACACTTTCATTGGTGCCCTTTTAGCTTGTAAAGTTTCCTACTGCCTGATTGGTTTAGAATTATTTTGTCCAACCAATCAGCAATTAGGAATCTTTTCCGAGCTGAAAGAGCACTCTTGTGAGTCAGTGCAAATGCGCCTCATTAAAAAAAATTGACTATAGTGGTGTTAAACCTTTTACATATTGAGACCTGTGAAAATAGACGAAATATTTCCAGGAATTTCTAAGGCTGAAATAAACTCAATCATTCACGTATTTTGTGCATTAGTTTTCAAATATGATATTATAGAATTAAAATCTATAGAGTAACTAGAAACGAATATTAGATAAAAATGGCAATTGGAGAAATTCGATGGCAATCGGAGAAATTCAGTGGCAATTGGAGAAATCAATGACAATTTGAGAAATTCGATGGTAATCGAAGAAATTCAATGGCAATCGGAAAAACTCAATAACATTTGGAGTAATTCAATAGCATTTGGAGTAATTCAATAGCAATTGGAGAAATTAAATTACAATTGGAGAAATTCAATAGCAATTGGAGAAATTCAATGGCAATCTGAGAAATTCAGTGGCAATTGGAGAAAATCAATGGCAGACAGAAATTCAATAGCAATCTGAGAAATTCTATGGCAATCTGAGAAATTCAATGGCAATCTGAGAAATTCAATGGCAATTTGAGAAATTCAATGGCAGACAGAAATTCAATAGCAATCTGAGAAATTCAATGGCTATCAGAGAAATTTAATGGCAGACAGAAATTCAATAGCAATCTGAGAAATTCTATGGCAATCTGAGAAATTCAGTGGCAATTGGAGAAATTCAATGGCAGACAGAAATTCAATAGCAATCTGAGAAATTCTATGGCAATCTGAGAAATTCAATGGCCATCTGAGGAATTCAATGGCAATTTGAGAAATTCAATGGCAGACAGAAATTAAATAGCAATATGAGAAATTCAATGGCTATCTGAGAAATTCAATGGCAATCTGAGAAATTCAATGTCAATTGGAGAAATTCAATGGCAGACAGAAATTCAATAGCAATCTGAGAAATTCTATGGCAATCTGAGAAATTCAATGGCAACCTGAGAAATTCAATGGCAATTTTAGAAATTCAATGGCAGACGGAAATTCAATAGCAATCTGAGAAATTCTATGGCTATCTGAGAAATTAAATGGCAATTGGAGAAATTCAATGGCAGACAGAAATTCAATAGCAATCTGAGAAATTCTATGGCTATCTGAGAAATTCAATGACAATTTGAGAAATTCAATGGCAGACAGAAATTCAATAGCAATCTGAGAAATTCGATGGCTATCTGAGAAATTCAATGGCAATTTGAGAAATTCAATAGCAATCTGAGAAATTCAATGGCAACCTGAGAAATTCAATGGCAATCTGAGAAATTCAATGGCAGACAGAAATTCAATAGCAATCTGAGAAATTCTATGGCTATCTGAGAAATTCAATGGCAATTGGAGAAATTCAATGGCAGAAAGAAATTCAATAGCAATCTGGTAAATTCTATGGCAATCTAAGAAATTCAATGGCAATCTGAGAAATTCAATGGCAATTGGAGAAATTCAATGGCAGACAGAAATTTAATAGCAATCTGAGAAATACTATGACAATCTGAGAAATTCAATGGCAATTTGAGAAATTCAATAGCAGACAGAAATTCAATAGCAATCTGAGAAATTAAATTACGATTGGAGAAATTCAATAGCAATTGGAGAAATTCAATGGCAATCTGAGAAATTCAGTGGCAATTGGAGAAATTCAATGGCAGACAGAAATTCAATAGCAATCTGAGAAATTCTATGGCAATCTGAGAAATTCAATGGCAATTTGAGAAATTCAATGGCAGACAGAAATTCAATAGCAATCTGAGAAATTCAATGGGTATCTGAGAAATTCAATTGCAATTGGAGAAATTCAGTGGCAGACAGAAATTCAATAGCAATCTGAGAAATTCAACGGCAATCTGAGAAATTCAATGTCAATTGGAGAAATTCAATGGCAGACAGAAATTCAATAGCAATCTGAGAAATTCTATGGCAATCTGAGAAATTCAATGGTAATCTGAGAAATTCAATGGCAGACAGAAATTAGATAGTAATCTGAGAAATTCAATGGCAATTGGAGAAATTTAATGGCAATATTTGATTCAAGTCAATTTACTTCAAGAGATCTTGATTTGTCCCAGAAACGATTATTCGTTTGGTTTCTATTTAAGAAAAAAAAGAAGAAGAAAAAAAAGGTCTTCTTAGACCAGTATATAATAGAGAATACGACTAGTAACTTGAGTGTTCTGTAACTTAGAGGTTGATATATTTTTTCCCAGCGGTAACTAAAATTGAGTAAACAAATGTAATTTTTTTTATAGATATCCGAATGATGTTAGGATATAACTCGTTCTATGTTTTTAAGGGATTTTTTCACGAAGGGGTTATTAAACCAAAAGATGTCTCTATGAATACCATAATTTTTGGGGGGTAATATTATTATTATTATTACTTGCTAGACTACAACCTTATTTGGAAAAGCAGGATGCTATAAGCTCAGGGACTCCAACTGGGAAAATAGCCCAGTGAGGAAAGGAAACTTAAGGAAAATAAAATATTTTAAGAAGAGTAGCATTAAATTGAATATTTCCTGTATAAACTATAAAAACTTTAACAAAACAAGAGGAAGAGAAATAAGATAGAATATATAGCGTGCCCGAGTGTACCCTCAAGCAAGAGAACTCTAACCCAAGAGACTGGAAGACCATAGTACAGAGGCTATGGCACTACCCAAGACTAGAGAACAATGGTTTGTTTTTGGAGTGTCCTTCTCCTAGAAGAGCTGCTTACCATAGCTAAAAACTCTTCTACCCTACCCAGAGGAATACTTTCCACTGAACAATTACTGTGCAGTAGTTAACCCTTTGAGAGAAGAAGAATTATTTGGTAATCTCAATGTTGTCAGGTGTATGAGAATATGTAATATGTAATAAATAGGCCAGACTATTCAGTGTGGGTGTGTAGGCAAAGGGAAAGAACCGTAACCAGAGAGAAGGATCCAATGTAGAACTGTCTGGCCAGTCAAAAGGACTCATAACTCTAGCGGTAGTATCTCAACGGGTGGCTGGTGCCCAGGCCAACCTTAAATATCGTTCAGTGTAACCAGCTAACATTTTTTTTTCTTTTTTTTATGCGTATCTAATAATAAAAACAGTTTTCCGGTTGAAGCAACCAAAACATCTTGTGATTGGAAAAATTTCTCTTTCGGACTTTACGAATTTCCATCCTAATATTCACTCAGTTGCGGGTAAATTCGAATGGAATGCTATCAAATGAGACATGTGTTTGCAAAGAAGTTTGATTGCCCCAAAAAACTCTTGTTTCCAAAGAAAATTATGCACGATTATTCTCGGGAAAGAGAAAATGGTCGGTAAAAGAGTTACTGAGTTAGCTTGGAAAAGAGCCAGATTCTTTTTGCACGCAATTGCCTTATTTTTCGGCGCATAAATGTTTGGGTAAAACAGGGGCGTAGCTAGAGATTTTGGGGCGAGTGGGGGTTGAGTTACTCCCTCTCCCCCTTACCCTGGTGAGCTGGTGGTAATTTTAAGTGTTTAATTACATACTTTTATTATCTGAACCTACTTGAAGTCCCCCTTCAGTTGGAGGGCCGGGTTGGCATTTTCAAAAAGTTCCCCCCTTCCTTAGCTACGTCACTAGGGCAAAACTCATGTAGAGAAATATTTTATCTGTCAAAAAGGCTAAACATGTCTCTCATGTGCACAGGCCTACCCAATCATTCATCGCACTGTACACCAGAAGGTCAATTATATATTATATGGGAAAATGTCTTGTTCTCTTCTTCCCTCACTTGGAAGAGGAGTGAAAAATCACACTTACAATGAAAAATGGGAAATTGCCCTGTTGGAAACGTCCCTGCCTGGCGATTGCCAGACTGGGGTTCGAGTCCCGCTCAAGCTCGATAGTTTCTTGTGGTGTCTGTAACCTCACCATCCTTGTGAACTAAGGGTGGGGTTTTTGGGGCACCCTATATGTTTACCTGCTGAGTCATCAGCAGCCATTGCCTGGCCCTTCTTAGTATTAGCTTGGGGGGTCTGAGGGAGCCTACATGTCAAACTGCTGAGTCATCAGCAGCCATTGCCTGGCCCTTCTTAGTATTAGCTTGGGTGGTTTGAGGGAGCCTACATGTCAAACTGCTGAGTCATCAGCAGCCATTGCCTGGCCCTTCTTAGTATTAGCTTGGGTGGTTTGAGGGAGCCTATATGTCAAACTGCTGAGTCATCAGCAGCCATTGCCTGGCCCTTCCTGGTAGCTTTATGGGAGAGGGAGCTTGGACGCTAATCATGTGTATATATGGACAGTTTCTATGGCATTGTCCTGCTAGCTAGGGCATTGTCACTGTCCCTTGCCTCTACCTTTCATGAGTGGCCTTTAAAACATACTGGTTATTGAAAATCGACATACAAAAGTCTATTTATAAATTATATGGAATTGAAATAAAAAGAAAAGTATTTAATTTCCAAAATTTAAGGTTAAATTATTCGCTTCTCTCTACTTTGAGTAGAACGAAATTATGTAAAAATGAGCTTGCTCAAAAATATTCAATAATACGATCAAAGAATTCTTTAATTTAACATTGAAGATGAGTTTGAATAGATAATTTCATAGTTTTTTCCCAAGTCTTTATTGTTCTTAAAAAGTACTTGTCATATAAATCAAGTTATGATTCATTGGCGGATATTAATTGAATACCTACTTCAAATTCAACTTATTATTATTATTATTATTATTATTATTATTATTATTATTATTGTTGTTGTTGTTGTTATTGTTATTATTATTATCATTATTGTTTTTATTGTTGTTGGTACTGTTATTATTATTATTGTTGTTGTTATTATTATTATTGCACGTGACGTATCAAAAATGACGGCTGAATATTCAGATAGATATGCACACACACGCACCCCCTTTTCACGAGGGTAGGACTACTCCTTAGTAGTTATGTCTGGCAATGCCGCTAAGCGTAACCGAAAAGATATATATATATATATATATATATATATATATATATATATATATATATATATATATATATATATATATATATATATATATATACATACATATATATATATATATATATATATATATATATATATATATATATATATATATATATATATATAGCGTGACACTTGGTCTTTATTAATTATGGGTGATTATTATTTTTATGATTATTATTTTTATTATTATTATTATTATTATTATTATTATTATTATTATTATTATTGTTAAAAAAATCTGTTTTACCGTAAAGATCCAAATACGGTAGTTCATAGGAGAGTTAACAACAAACCATCTGGATAATTGAACATTTTTCAAAGATTTATTTCTAATAAATTTCGACATTTTTAAATTAAACACTTCAACTTGACTTTTTGTATAGATCAAATTAAATCAAATATTACCAAATAAAGGAAGTAAATCTCGATATTTCAATCTTTTTCCTCTTAGGAATAAGTGTGTTAAACGAGAACATTAAATTAGTAAAAGCCTTAGGCGGCAGTCCTGTTTTATCTTAACGAAGAGCCGACGGGGTGACGCAAACTGGAAATATTTTGAAACAAGGAATTTCTAAAAACAAATACAGACCATTCTGGGTTTCAGATATAGACGTGGTGAGTTTTCCTGCTTTAAATAGGTGATTGTTATTTATGTAATGAATAGTTATTGATGCACTGTAATTGTTCAGTGACTACTTTCCTCTTGGTAAGGATAGAAGAGACTCTTTAGCTGTGTTATGCAGCTCCTGTAGGGGGGCACTCCCAAATCAAACCTTTTTTCTCTAGTCTATAGGTAATAGGTTGGCCAGGGCACCAGCCATCCGTTGAGATACTACCACTTGAGGGTTATGGGGTTCTCTGACTGGCCAGACAGTACTACATAGGATCCTTCTCGCTGGTTACGGTTCACTTTCCTTATGCCTACACATATACCGAATAGTTTGGCCTATTTTTTACAGATTCTCCTCTGCCCTCATATACCTGACAACACTGAGATTACCAAACCATTCTTCTTTACCCAAGTGGTAACTACTGCACTGTAATTGTTCAGTGACTACTATCCTCTTGGTAAGGATAGAAGAGAGACTTTAGCTGTGTTAAGCAGCTCTTCTAGGAGGAGGACACTCCAAAATCAAACCATTGTTCTCTAGTCTTGGGTAGTACCATAGCCTCAATACCATGGTCTGTCACTATCTTGGTGTAGAGTTCTCTTGCTTGAAGGTACTCTCGGGCACACTATTCTTACTTGTTTCTCTTTCTCTTTTTTTATAGTTTATTTATGAAAGATCTAATTCAATTTTGTTAATGTTCTTAAACATTTCATTTTAATTGTTCAATACTTTTCTTGTAGTTTATTTCCTAGCTTCCTTTCCTCACTGGGCTATTTTTCCCTGTTGGAGTCCTTGGGCTTATAGCATCCTGCTTTTACAACCAGGTTTGTTACTTGAATAATAATAATAATAATAATAATAATAATAATAATAATAATAATAATATATAAAAAACATAAACTTAAAATTATATAATGATCCATTGAGTTGAATAACGTAATGGGTCTTCAGCCAAGGTTGTAACTCTATTCCATAATTGGCTTAATCAGTAAGCATAATTATCCGTACGATCATACTAAAATAATTTGATTCTGATAATACACTAATGAGTTACACTGGTGTGAATAGTAAATTGAATTAGTTGTATAAAATCCTTTGATTTCATAGTACTCTAATGAGTTACACTGGTGTGAATAGTAAATTGAATTAGCTTTATAAAATCCTTTGATTTCATAGTACTCTAATGAGTTACATTTGTGTGAATAGTAAATTGAATTACCTTTATATAATCCTTGGTTTGGTGATACTGCAGTTAGTTACATTGATGTCAATAGTAAATTTAATTATCTTTGTAAAATCATTCAGTTTTGTTAATATTATAATGTGTTACATTGGTGTGAATAGTAAATTGAATTAGCTTTGTAAAACCCTTTGGTTTGACAATACTGTAATTAATTACATTGGTATGAATAGTACATTTCATTTTCTTTATAAATCCTTTTAATTCGGTAATACCTTAATGGGTTACATAGGTGTGAATAGTAAATTGAATTAGCTTTGTTTTTTGTAAGGCCAGTATGTTATACATCCTAAATTTCTTTCAAAATCGCTAAATTTAAGTTACACTCTTTGATATTTTCTAATAACGAAATGATTTGAATATGGGACTTTCCTTGGGCCCTTTTTTAATGATTACAGAGAATATCCTTCTTTTACTTGGAACTTTATCATCGAAAAGTACAGAAAAAAGTAATATAGTTGATACATACGAAAGCAGTTGTGATATTTCATTTGCTAGGATGACTGGTTGCTTAAACCTCACGCACACACTCACGCGCGCACACATACATTTATATATATATATATATATATATATATATATATATATATATATATATATATATATATGTATATAATATATATATGTATATATATAATATATATATTATATATATATATATATATATATATATATATATATATATATAGAATATATATAGTATATATATATATGTGTGTGTGTGTTTTAGTCATACATGTATAAATACACACACACACACACATATATATATATATATATGTGTGTGTGTGTGTGTGTGTCTGTGTGTGTGTTTGTGTGTGTGTATTTATATATGTATGACCAGAAAACCAGACAAAAAACTTTATACATATGCCAAAGAATGTTAAAATTACTGTGATATACCAGTATGCATGCTTTCTTCCCGAGCATTGGTACTGCCTTACCTTTTACAAAGTCTGCTTCAGATTTTAGTCTGGTTAAATAATGCACATTAAAGATCAACTTTTGCATGTGACTATTGCCACATTATAGAAACATTAATTTAGAAATGACTTTTAATTTTTGTATTGAAAATTTGCTTAAAACTTCGACCTATACACCTTAGCTTCTTCCTCTCTTCATTCTAAAAAATCTTCTAGTTTTCTTCCTCATTTTTCATCATGTTCTTTCTCTGGTGTATCCATTCCTATCCTTTATTTTATTATTTTCCTTTTCTGCGTTAGCAATCAAAGAATACCACCTGTCACCTCTCAACTCTACACTTGTGAATGTTACAGCTGAATTTCTAAAACCCAATTTCTGTTTTTTTTTTTTTTTTTTTTTTTTTTTTTTTTTTTTTTTTTTAGTTTTTTCCAATACATTCCAGCCGATGTGTTATGAATGGTCTTTCTCCCTTGCATTCAAAATGGATAATTCTGGCTGTTGCGAATGACGTCCCAGTTACAAAATACAGTTGAAATTTATATATATATATATATATATATATATATATATATATATATATATATATATATATATATATATATTATATATATGTATGTTTTATATGTACACACACACATATATATATATATATATATATATATATATATATACATATATATATATATAGATGTAGATAGATAGATAGATAGATTTGTTTCCTAGACGTATGTGAATATATATTATTTACAGATTAGTGTACGCAACCCGTCACAAATGACGGTAAAATAGATAGATAGATGTATATATACAGTATATATATATATATATATATAATATATATATATATATATATATTTACATATATATATACATATATATATATTCGTTTCTCAGATATATGTGAATATTGGTTATTTATAAATTAGTGAACGCGACACGTCAAAAATGATGATTAAATATTTAGATATGCACACAGAGGCACACGCCTTCCCCTCTCACCAGGGAATGACTACTCCCTCTCCCCTCTACAAGAGAGACGGGGAGATCTGGGCATGACCCGAAAAAGTATATCTATATATGTATAGACTGAGACTTGCTCTTTATTATATAGGGGAGATTTTTATTATTATTATTATTATTATTATTATTATTATTATTATTATTGTTATTTTTTTTCTTCTTCTTCTTCTTCTTCTTCTTCTTCTTCTTCTTCTTCTTCTTCTTCTTCTTCTTCTTCTTCTTCTTCTTCTTCTTCTTCTTCTTCTTCTTATTATTATTATTATTGTTGTTGTTGATTTTATCATTGCAGCCCCAATTCAAAAAAACAAAATGCTTTAAGACCCAGGATTCCAATAATGAAAGTAGCCCAGTATATAAAAAAAAAATAACTAAAAGATAAATAACATAATATTATTGAACTTTCGTTCTTTTTCTGTGTGGAACATACTACTTAAGGAAACCGCAGTCAACGTCTAATCATCTCAGAATTAACAACTATAAAAAGCAGAGCAACACAATGTACTTGTGATTTAATTCAGATAATTAAAATATTTCCGTTCTTTTCGAGAAGAATTCTATTTCACAAAGAAACATTCGTAACGTATTGCAATATTAAACGATATTTATATGATCTCCAAAAGAGTTATCTTTTATTTGATCACAGGAAGAAATATATATACATCAGCAGCCATAAAAAAAATCTCTCTAAGGTTTTCAGTTCGGCATTTTGAAGTTTGAGCAATGTAAGTTTTTTTTTTTTTTTTTTTTTTGTGTGTGTTCACTGTATAAGATATAGGTTCAAATTGGAAGCATTGATTTATACACACACACGCGCACACATATATATATCTACATATAAACAGCAAATATGTATATACTAATCAAAGCCACCCATGCTAGGTTGGTCTCCCACCATCACCAATCCGCACTGGCCAGCGTGGTGATGAAAACTGGCCATGCCTCAGACATGAATAAGGGCATGTCTGAGGCCTTTGTCCTGCAGTTGATTAGAAACTCCTGCAATTGTTGTTGATATATATATATATATATATATATATATATATATATATATATATACATACATACATACATACATACATACATACATACCTTGACTTCCAAGCACACCACAGAGATGAGGATGAGAAGGGAGGTAAGATGGAAGAGGGAGTTGGTGAGTAAGCCGAGGTATGGGGGCAAACCCCTCTATGCATATTTAATGATCATTAGCTGGCTTTGATGACATTTGGATGACCTTTGGCATACACGTAACCCCTTATGGAACTTGCTTTCCATTGCTTTTTATTTTGTTTTAAGCAATGGATTGTTTATATATATTTTTATTTTTTTTAATAATGGTTTTACTGTTTTTTTTTTAATATATTTTGGTATGAGGTATATAAAAAAGAATAGGTTTGTTATAAGGATTATTATTTTTTTTTTAAGTTAGTTGTTAAATTATATTGTTAGATTTTTCTCATTGTATATTCTTCATTCAATTTGTTTCTCGTATTATGGGTATAATTCATTCTTTTTCAATATTCATTATGTTTGTGTTGTTTTTATATGAAGATTTATTTATCTCTCTCTCTCTCTCTCTCTCTCTCTCTCTCTCTCTCTCTCTCTCTCTGCAGCAGTCATCAATAACTAGAGAGCGCTCGTATTTTTTCGCTCTTATTTTTTATTCATCTCTCTCTCTGCTAAGAGAGAGAGAGAGAGAGAGAGAGAGAGAGAGAGAGAGAGAGAGAGAGAGAGAGAGAGAGAGAGAGAGAGAGAACACTTCTGTCTCCCTGCCACTTTCCCTTCCCTTTCCTTATACTAAACAAAGTAACACCTGAGTGCTAATATCCCCTCCCCCCCCCCTTTTCCCGTATCCTGTTCCCTATAGTAATCTTTTTTTTTGTGCTTTCTATTTCTGTTAAAATCTCTCTCTCTCTCTCTCTCTCTCTCTCTCTCTCTCTCTGGGTAAATGAGTTCAATAATAAGTTAGACAAGATCATAAGAACTCTCTAAATGCTTAAACTAAATCGCTCTACCAAAGAGCAAATGGAGTCTCCGCAGATAGACTAAAAAGTCTTTGAGACATCCAAAATCCTTGTAACTCTCTCTCTCTCTCTCTCTCTCTCTCTCTCTCTCTCTCTCTCTCTCTCTCGGTAAACGAGTTTAAAAATAAGTTAGACAAGATCATAAGAACTTTCTAAATGCTTAAACTAAATCGCTCTACCAAAGAGCAAATGGAGTCTCCGTGGATGGACTAAAAAGTCTAAGAGACATCCAGAATCCTTGTAACTCTCTCTCTCTCTCTCTCTCTCTCTCTCTCTCTCTCTCTCTCTCTCTCTCTCTCTCTCTCTCTCTCTCTCTCTCCTTCATCTCTTATTACATTGGAAATCTTATTGTTAATAAGGTCTCAATCAGGTCCATAAAAAGTTAAGTATATATTGGACTGATTAGTAATAGATCAGTACTCGGCTAATAAAAATTAGCATACGTGGTATATATGGACCGAGATTGCAAATGATAATAGAACCATTGCATAGGTCTTGCAATTATGTCACTCAATGGATCGTCAAAGTTTGGGTAGGGTAAATGTTATAGCTACTAAAGGCAAATTGGAAAGCTGAAAGTCTGTGATGCCATCATCATCATCACCATCATCATCATCATTTGACATCTGTTACTAGTCCACTACAGAACAAAGGCCTCTGAAGATGTTCTTCCACTTATGCAATATGCACATATATATGTAGGCTATATATATGCTGCATATATATACATACGTAGATACATACATACACACACACATATATATATATATATATATTTATATATATATTTATATATATATTTATATATATAAATATAATGTGTGTGCGTGTACTATATATATATATATATATATATATATATATATATATATATATATATATATATATATATTATACACACACATATATCTTTATGTATATATATATATATATATATATATATATATATATATATATATATACACACACATAATTACCCAGCGTTTTACCCAAGTTCATAAAAATTTAAGTTGTTTTTTTTATCCAGAGAAATTAAAGTATTTTGCTTTGCATACATCTTAAAACGATACATGAGAATATTCTTATCTGACAACGAACTTCGCCTGTAGAAATCAATGAATAATCATTAATCATAAGATGTAAAAGTAATATTCAAACATAAAAGCTATGCAATGTAAGATAATTGCAATCATGATCTTATTTGATAAATGAATCATCATGAATTATACTTTAAGATGATTTAAAAATATTATTGAAATATAGAAACTATGCAAGATAATTGCAATCATAATCTTATTTGATAAATGAATCATCATTCATTATATTGTAAGATGATGTAAAATAATCATCATCATCATAATCTCATCCTACGCATATTGACGCAAAGGGCCTCCATGTAAAATAATAATCAAACATAGAAGCTGTACAATGCAAGATAGTTTTAATCATAATCTTATTGTTTAAAAATAATTTTTCCTATTGTAAGGGGATATAAAATAATCATCATAATCTCATCCTACACATATTGACGCAAAGGGCCTCCATCTAAAATCATATTCGAACATAGAAGCTGTACAATATAAGATAATTGAAATCATAATCATATTGTTTAAACAGAATTTTTCTTATTGTAAGAGGATGTAAAATAATCATCATCATCATAATCTCATCCTACGCATATTGACGTAAAGGGCCTCCATGTAAAATAATATTCACACATAGAAAATATACAATACAAGATAATTGTAATCATACTCATATTGTTTTAACAAACTTTTCCTTTTTGTTCGAGCTGGAAGGTTTTTTTTTTTTTTTTTAATTGCACACCACGTTGAAGTTGCATGGCTAGTTTTGCAGAGGGGCGGCTATTGTGAAGTGTGCTATCCTCCGGGTGGCGAGTGCCCTTCGGGGCTACTTAGGATTGATGAGGCCAGCCTTTCCTGAGGGCGGCGCCTTTTCACTTCAGCAGTTATTATTTATATCCTCATTTTTCCTTTTTTGAATAAACTGACTCCACGCTTTTATAAACAGTCTGCTTTGAGGCTTTTTTTTTTTTTTTTTTTTTTTTTTTTTTACCTTCGCTGCTTTTAAATTTTCTTCTGTAGATTTTTTTTTACCATGATATTTTCATGAACGTAAAAAATAGTTGTGGCAGCTAGTGTTAAAAATTTGTCTTGATAAAGTTAGCTCTGTGTTATGTATATATGTATATATATATATATATATATATATATATATATATATATTTATACGTATGTATATATGCATATATACATATATATATATATATATATACATACATATATATATATATATATATATATATATATATAAATATATATAAATAAATATATATATAAATATATGTATATATATACATATATATATATATATATATGTGAGTGTGTGTGTGTGTGTATACTTATATTTGCATTTATCAATATAATATACTGTATATAAATATTACTGATATATATATATATATATATATACAGTATATATATATATATATATATATATATATATATATATATATATATATATAAGATTATTAACAACATGAGAGTATTTCCCCGTTCATACCCTGACCATAGAATACTAGGTGAGGTCCTTGTGCAGAAAACTTTACATCACTAACTTTAAGTATCATTAGCAGTGGTTCGGAACCCGATAATCACTCTGCACCACTCACCTCTGTATTGGGCGCACAATCGAGATTATTAGCTATCTAGGTCTGTCCTTTCTGATACCTCTTCCATGCCAGCTATTCGGCTCTCTCTCTCTCTCTCTCTCTCTCTCTCTCTCTCTCTCTCTCGTTTTGATAAGTCTGTGGTGTTACTGACGACTTGCACTGAGAGATCTTTAGTTCAGATCTTCCTCAGGTCTATTACAATCCTCTGAGCATTGTATGTGTTTCGATTAGGTCACTAGGATCTCTGTAGAAGAGGACGAAAGATTTGACATAATTAAAAGTTTCAAAGGTCACTCATGAATGGCAGAGGCAAGGGACAGTGACAATGCACTAGCAGAACGGTCCTCTAGAGACTGACCCGAACCCCATCTCTACCCAAGGTAGGACCAGGGAGGGCCATGCAATGGCTGCTGATGACTCAGCAGGTCGACTTACAGGCTCCCCTAAACTTATGATCCCTAGCTCTCTAGGATCGTAAGGTTGCAGACGTTACAAGAAACTATCGAATCCCAGTCGGACAGATCGCCAGGCAGGGTCGTTTCCAAGTTTATCTAGTTGTAAATGGATTGCAGGAATGACGTTTGTAAATTCCCCTTAAAAGTTTTGCTGGAAAACTAGAAGTGTGTAGCGTTATAATGTTATTACATCCTGGATAAGTTCTCACGTTAAAAATTAATGTGTCTGTAAAATAATGTCTAAATAAAAGAAAGGTAAAGCATAGAGTATGTAGCGAAATAAATAGTTCCGAGTTAAGCACCAAACGTGAAAAGCGCATTCCAGAAGACGATAACTCTCTCTATCTCTCTCTCTCTCTCTCTCTCTCTCTCTCTCTCTCTCTCTCTCTCTCATAGACAGAAACTTTCTTCCCTGTAGGAAGGCCCTTTTTTGTGTGTAAAGGAAGATCATCTCCAAGTTAACAAGAGCCCTCATCTCGAGGATATGAAGGTGGATGATGTTTATGGACCTTGTTCAACACCTTTAAAAGAACACGAGTTGTGACGGTTGGGATGGAATCATTTCAAGGGGGAAGCATGTCCGGAACGAAAAGTGTATGTGGTAGATGTGGAATTCATTTCATGGGGCTTGATCGCGGGGTTCCGTTACGGCGATTTAAAAAAAAAAAAAAAAAAAATTACACACACACACACACACACACACATATATATATATATATATATATATAGATAGATAGATAGATAGATATATATACCGTGATTTTTAACCTTTATTACGGCAAATTTTTAAGTGTATATATGTATGTTTATTTATGTTTTCATTTGTATGTACGTGTCATAAATAAATACACACGCACAGTAAAAATTAGGCCGAAACACTGGGAGCCTACTTCCATGTATATTCTTCAGAATCTAATGGATTTAACCTTGGGCCATTGCCTGGTCCTCCTTGGTTCTATCTCGGGTGGAGAGGGGACTTGTGCGCTGATCATAGGTGTATATAACATGATACGAACAAGTACAGAAAACCGTTTGGACATTTAGTCTTTTCCTCGTAAGGTCCGTATGTGATTTCGAAGTTATAGTGTTGGAAATTGATCTCGGACCGTTTTAAAGTAGCTGGTCGTGGGAGTATGTGAACAGTGTTGCCAGGTATTCTAAGTAAGAAAAGGCCAACTTCTGATCAACTGCAGCTTTAAAAGGTCAACCCATTAGTAAAAAAAGGTCAAAAGTATAGCATTTAAGGCCAAACTTTTTTTATGATATTGCTAAAGGCTAATCGATGTTTAAAAAAGGCCAAATTTGAAGTTTTTAGCCTGAAAAAGGCCAACCTGGCAACCCTATAAGTGAAGTGTATTTCAGTGCCGAATGCGTGTTTGTCCACAATTTCTCGTAAAAAAAAAGGGGGGGGGGTAGAGAAAACATTTCGCGTCTTATCTGAACTTGGGTCATAACCAAACCTAAGCTATGTTTGTTATAACGTGTGCCTCGCACGAATCTCCTGAGAGGTGAAACATTATTATTTTATTACTTCAAGTACTTAAGGAGCTGGTGAAATTACGAGTGAGGGATAACGTGAAGAGTGCCGGGAATAGAAAGAACTCTCGTTATGGCAGCTTAAGAAAGGGAGAGAAAACGCGAATTGTATTATGAGTGAAATTGAGCGTAAACTTTTACGAACTTTAACGTCCAGTAAGTAATTCTTGTACGAATTTACAAGATACTTAAATTGACGGGCGAAAATAACCATCTAACGAATGCATAGATATGTTTATGCAGTACTGATTACAAATGGATGCCATTAGTAATGAAATTTGTTTATATCGATATCTTTAATATCATGGAAACTACTCTTCAGCAACATTATAGCAAAAAAAAAAAAAAAAAAAAAAAAAAAAAAAAAGGGGGTGGTGGCCTGTTTACTGGTTATCGTAATGTGGTGAAGGGATTTGTGCATCGCCATGATCGGCAAAGTTGAACTCGTCAGGGTCACCCATACAAGATTGGTTTGCTGTGAGCGATCAGCCTAAAGTCTCCCACCATCACCAAACCGCAGTGACCACAAGGTGATGAAAACTGGTTAAATTCCAGACATGTATAAGGACATGTCTGTGGCCTTTGTCCCGCAATAGACTAGAAACGGCTGCATTTGTTGTTGTGGTATCGTGTAACTTCAAGAAAACATAACCTTTATATATATCAGAGGCATATTGTTAGCATTGTACCCTACGGTTTTAAAGGGTTATAGGTCGCTTATGAATGGCAAAGGTAAGGGACAGTGATATTGCCTTACCAAGCCGGACAATGCCCTAGAGACTGACCATATATCATATGATCAGCGCCAAGCCCTCTCTTCATCCAAGCTAAGAAAAAGGAGGGCCAGGCAATGGCTACTGATAGTTCAGCACATAAACCTATAGGCTCCCCCAAACCCCCCATCATTAATTCACAAGGATGGTGAAGCTGCAGGGACCAAAGAAACTAACGAGTTTGAGCAGGACTCGAACCCCAGTCTGGCGTTCACCAGACAAGGACGTTACCACATCGGCCACCCCAACCGATGTAAAGATAGATATGTGTATTGGAAAGGAAAGGCTAGCATCCAGAGAGCTTGGTGAAGATATAGGTGAATAGCACTGTCTTCGTACAAGGGTTCAACCAGCTGCTGGTGAGCGTTCTTTGTAGTATAGAGTGGATGAATTTTTGCGGACACAGTTCATGTTGAGCACAGTTTATGTTTAGCAGTGAAAGTATGAATTTGTTTGTGATGATTTGTTGCAATTTGTCTGAAGGCAAGCTATATATATATATATATATATATATATATATATATATATATATATATATATATATATATACATGTGTGTGTGTGTGTGTGTGTGTGTGTGTATTTGCGTAGCCCTATCACCATGATCAGCAAAGCTGTATTAGTCTGTACCACCTAAAGGTTTGTTTGCTGTGATCGAGCAGGCTAAAGTCTCCCACCACCATCAAACCGCACAGGCCAGCATTGTGATAAAAACTGGCCAAACCCCAGGCGTGAATAAATACATGTCTAAGGCCTTTGTTCTGCAGTGAACTAGAAACGACAGCATTTGTTATGGTTGTGTATATATATATATATAAATATATATATATATATACATATGTATATATATATATTTATATATATATACATATATATGTGTGTAATATGTATATAGGCTATATATGTGTATATATATTTATATAGGCTATATATGTTTAAGACTGTTTCCTATAAGTGTGTGCACTGTCTTATATTCTGTGACGGAGCCGAGAGAGGGTTGTGAACTCAAAGGCAGGATGCAATCAACTGAGTTGTTTATTAAGGAACACTCTCCTTTATATACAAAACCTCAAGGCAACAGGACATAACCTGTTCTAGAGACAGACAATGTTACAGAGCAAAATGGAGACATGATCATTCAGGTTCTTTTTAGTGCGAAGGAAGAGCGCAGATACAAGCATAATATATACAAAATAATTATGTACAATTGTGTGACACACGGTTGGTACATGGCTCCCCCCCTAAAAATGACATACTGTACATGTTAAATAGGGCGCCCTGATCTAGAGAGGCGAACTGTAGGCGGGTCATCTGGCAGAAGATAAGCAGGTTTTAGACGATCAATGGAGACCCAGTCTTCTTTGCCCCGAATGTTTAGGAGGAATGCTTTCGGACTGCGTTGGATCACAAGGAAAGGGCCTGTGTAAGGGGACGTTAGTGGTGGCTTGCTGGTGTCGTTGCGCAGGAAGACGTGCGTTGCAGAGTGCAAGTCCGTTGGTATGTGATGCTTCGCTGGGGGCTTGTAAGTCTGGCGGCACGGAGTAAATTTTCCCACGACGTGACGTATGCGCTGGAGATCGTCGGAGGAGGTTGTAGAAGGAAAAAATTCGGCAGGGACGACCAACGGGTCGCCATACACCATTTCAGCTGCCGAGACGTCGAGGGCGTCTTTAGTCCCAGGAGGACCCAGGAAAGCTGAGTAAACCAGTTGCAATCCTTGCAGCGGGACATCAAAGCTGCTTTGAGGGTGCGATGAAAACGTTCAACCATTCCATTGGCAGCGGGGTTGTAGGCCGTTGTCTGATGTAGGGTGATGCTCAGGAGATTCGCTAATGACGTCCACAATTGAGAGGTGAAAGTGGTTCCCCTGTCAGAAGTAATATACTCAGGGATACCGAATCTTGAAATCCATCCAGAGAGTAAGGCAGATGTACATGAGGCGGACGTTGCAGTTTCCATGGGAATGGCTTCAGGCCAACGAGTGGAGCGGTCGATGACGGTAAACAGGTAACGATGTCCTTGTGATGTGGGTAGGGGGCCTACAACGTCGACGTGAATGTGTGCGAAACGACGCTGAGGTTGAGGAAGGGTGCCCACTCCTGAATCCGTGTGTCGATGTACTTTGGAAGTTTGGCAAGAAGTACAGGCGCGGACCCAATCCTTAGCATCCTTAGAAATGCCGTGCCAAATGAACTTTGCCTTCAGCAGCTGTGCAGTAGAACGGCACGAGGGATGTGAAAGGCCGTGAATGAAATCAAACACCTGTCGGCGCATGGGAGCAGGAATCCAAGGTCGTGGTCTACCAGTACTGACGTCACAGAGGAGGGTGGTGTTGGAGTCTTCGAGGGGAAAGTCTTCCCAACGGAGTGACGTGCAGGATGTCCTACAAGCTTGATACTCTGGATCCTGTCGTTGGGCTTCAGCCAGGGCGTTGTAATCCAATCCCAGTTGAACGGCAGCCAACGTGTTTCTTGACAGGGCATCGGCAACGGGATTCATTTTCCCAGGGACGTATTGGAGGGTGCAATTGTATTCAGCCACGGCGGAGAGATGTCGGCGTTGACGGGCGGACCAGGCGTCAGACTGTCGAGTGAAGGCGTGCACCAGAGGCATGTGGTCTGTGCGAATGACGAAGGGCGTACCTTCTAAGAAATGGCGAAAGTGACGGACAGCCAAGTGCACCGCCTGCAATTCTCGATCGAAGGTAGAATAACCCGATTCTGCCTTGGACAGTTTTCTGCTGAAGAAGGCCAATGGGCTGGGCGAGCCTTTGACCACCTGCTCGAGTACTGCACCAATAGCGACGTCGCTGGCATCGGTGGAGAGAAGGAGGGGGGCGTGTGGGATAGGAAAAGTGAGAGCCGCAGCAGTTGATAGGGCCTTCTTTGCATTGCAGAAGGCTGCTTCTTGAAGGGGACCCCACTTCAGGTCCTTTGGCTTGCCCTTGAGGGAGGCGTAGAGGGGAGCAAGAGTGGCGGCAATGGCTGGCAGAAAACGGTGATAATAGTTGATCATGCCCAAGAATTCCTGCAGAGCTTTGACGGTCGAGGGCGCGGGGAATTTCTGAACGGCTGCTACCTTCTCAGGGAGGGGATGGACTCCTTCAGGAGTGATACGGTCCTCTAAGAACGACACTTCGTTGGTGCCAAAGGTACACTTGTCGTACCGGACTACAAGGCCGTTTTGTTGCAGGCGGTCGAGCACGATGCGGAGGTGACGGAGGTGTTCCTCTTTTGAGGAGGAGAACACAAGTATGTCGTCCACATAACATCTACAGAAAGGGAGGTCCCCTAAGATGCCATCCATGAGACGTTGAAACGTTGCCCCAGCATTACGAAGGCCAAAACAGGAGTAATTGAAGGTGTATGTACCAAACGGAGTGGTGATGGCGGTCTTGGGGATGTCTTCTGGGTTCATAGGCACCTGATAATACCCCTTCAGGAGGTCGAGCGTAGAGAAAACCTTCGCTTTGTGCAGGTAGGAGGTCACGTTGGCAATGTTTGGGAGGGGGTAGTGATCCGGTTCTGTTTGCATGTTCAGGCGCCTGTAATCCCCGCACGGACGGAGGAAGCTGTCTTTCTTCAGAACGATGTGTAAGGGTGACGACCATGGGCTGGAGGCCTTTTGGCAAAGGCCCATTTCCTCCATTTCGGCGAACGTCTGTTTGGCGGCTGCCAATCGTTCCGGTGCCAGACGTCTGAATTTTGCGAAGACTGGGGGTCCCGTCGTCTTGATATGGTGATAAATACCGTGCTTGGCAGGAACCGTGGGCGTTTGGCGAAGTTCTGGACGGAAAACTTCCGGGTAAGACGTGAGGAGGTGGGCGTAGGCATCTGTTGGTGCGCTGATGTGGAGAGTGAGGTTAGAGGGGGCGGGTTGAAGAGGTGTCGACAAGTACGAGTCTGCGTTGACCAATCGTCGGTGGCCGACATCGACCAGAAGGTGGAAATGAGAGAGGAAATCCGCACCGAGGATTGGCATTGTGATGTCAGCAACGAGAAACTTCCAATTGAATTTACCGTTTCCGAACGATAATGTGAGGTTCTCGTAACCGTAGGTGGGTATCGCAGATCCGTTGGCAGCTACCAAGCGGACGTCGGCAGATGTAGACAGACTACGTCGTGCCTTGAAGAGTTTCCTTGGCAAAAGAGAACGACAAGCACCCGTGTCTACCAAAAATCGCACGCCCGTTCCTGCATCCTGTAAAAAGAAAAGATTAGAAACACGGGAGGCCACCGCCACAAGCGATGGCCTACTTACACGTTTTTTGGCCACTGACAATCCTTGGCACATTTCTTCGCGGTTGCCCCGAATCTGAAGTGGTAGTAGCAAAACTGCGGCGGATGGGAGGTAGTAAGTGGCTGTAGAAGTCGTTCGTTGGGGCACGAGCGATTGGTGGGTGGTGGGCGGCTTTGTCGCCGCTTTGGCACGTCACGGGGTAGGCGTGTATGTCCTACGGCATTCATGTCAGCTTCGGTTGACGTTGAATAGGCATCCTCGTCGTCAGGGGTGGAGGCGTTGATGGAGGTCTTGAAGTGGCTGTCCATAAGGGCGTCGGCTTTGGTCATCAAGTCCTTTATGGGTAAACTATCGACATCGGGTATGGCAGCGCGTACAGGTTCGGGTAAACGGCGTATCCAAAGGGCACGAAGTAGGTTCACCTCACGAGGAGAGCCGTCTGCGGCAGGTTGAAGGCGAGCGATACTGGTCATTTCCCTGAGGGCAAGCGAAGCCCTTTGGTCCCCCAACGGTTGTTGCGAGAGCTGAAAAAGCTTTGCTATACGGGCGGCTGGCGACGGCGAGTACTGCTGCAGAAGGTATGTTTTGAGGGCGTCATACGCTATTGGGGTGTCTCCTTGTTCACAAAGCCAGTCGGATATTTCTGGGAAGGTGTCCTCGGGTATCGCCGCGAGAACATAATCCGCTTTGGTGGTTGAGCGAGTCACGCCCCTGATACGAAACTGGACTTCAGCGCGCTGAAACCAAGCAAACGCCTCTCCGCTGGCAAACGATGAAAGTTTGAATGGAGCGGCCGCAGCACCAACTGCCGTAGAGTCCGTCATAGTACCAACGATGAAGGGGCGAGGGGGGGGGGGGTGGAAGGCGGTGGGAGCAAGTCGACTTCCGGAGTCACCAATGTGACGGAGCCGAGAGAGGGTTGTGAACTCAAAGGCAGGATACAATCAACTGAGTTGTTTATTAAGGAACACTCTCCTTTATATACAAAACCTCAAGGCAACAGGACATAACCTGTTCGAGAGACAGACAATGTTACAGAGAAAAACGGAGACATGATCATTCAGGTTCTTTTTAGTGCGAGGGAAGAGCGTAGATACAAGCATAATATATACAAAATAATTATGTACAATTGTGTGACACACGGTTGGTACAATTCATTCACGGTCAGCACACAGTCTACAATAGAAAAGGAAAAGACGGAAGTGCCAAGAAGTCAGCAAAAGAATTAAAGAAAAAAGATAAAATCCCTCTCTTGAGAATGTTTATTCCATACCGCGAAAAAACTGATTATTTCCGCCTGGAAACTCTAAACAAGGCTCAGCAAATCCTGAACTGACATTCGGCAGCGGGAAGAGGCGAAATTGGATTTGCCCTAGAGGCGGCAGTCAGTGGCCGGACGCTGTCATTGATTGAGATTGATTTCCATCTCGTAGTTAAGCGCATTAGCTAATCAGATGACAATGCCACAACTCGCCAGTTTAGCCATCTCGCTTCCACAATAATCCCGGTGATTCCTGACAGATTTTCGACGAAAAGCGTCGCCCCAATTTATATGATTCCTGGAAACTAGTTTTTTTTCTTTTTTTTCAGAAAATTTAGAATTGTTTGTCTAATTTTGAAATTTCGTGATTTGTAGTGTTTTCCTGATAGACGATTTTCGATGAAAAGCGTTGCTCCAATTTATATAATTCCTGGAAACTGGTTTTTTTTTTATTTTTTTTTTTTTTTTTTTAGAAAATTTAGAATTGTTTAATTCTAATTTTGAAATTTGGTGGTTTGTAGTGTTTTCATGACAGAGGATTTTCGATGAAAAGCGTTGCTCCAATATATTATGATTCCTGGAAACAATTTCTTTTTATTTAGTTCACCAAACATTGAGTTGGGATCCACAAGGCACTTGAAGAGTTGGAAGACCCAGGCCTACATGGCTGAGGACTATGATGCGAGACGTAGGAAATGGTGAATGAAGTATTCAATTAAAAGCTCAAAATCGAGGCGACTGGCTAAATGTAACCGAGGCCCTTTGCGTCAATAGGCGTAGGAGATAATAATGATGATTTAGAAAATTTAATTTTTTTCATATTCAAATATGGAAATTTCGTGATTCGATATTGATGAAAAGCGTTGCTCCAATTTATATAATTCCTAATCCAATTTTTTTTTCTTTATTTAGAAAATTCAGATTTGTTTAATTCGAATTTTGAGATTTCTTGATTCATAGAGTTTTTCTGACTGGATTTCGATGAAAAGCGTTGCTCCGATATCCTATATTCCATTTTTTTTGTATCTAGAAAATTTTGATTTTTTTTACTCGAATTTTGCAATTTTGTGATTCGTATGGGTTTTTTTTCCAGGAAACCAGTTTTTTTTATTTTTAAAATTCAAATTTGTTTAATTCGAATTTTGAAATTTCGTGATTCTTAGTGTTTTTTCCGACAGGATTTCGATGAAAAGCGTTGCTTCAATTTATATAATTCCTATAATCCAATTTCTCTCTCTTTTTTTTTCTTTTTTTAGAAAATTTTGATATTTTACTTGAATTTTGCAATTTTGTAATTCAAAGTTTTTTTTTTTTTTTTTTTGGAAAGAATTTTGATTCCTGGAAACCATTTTTTTTATTTAGAAAATTCAAATTTGTTTAATTCGAATTTTGAAATTTCGTGATTCGTAGTGTTTACCTGACAGAGGATTTTGATGAAAAGCGTTGATCCAATTTATATAATTCCTTGAAACCAATTTTTTTTATTTAGAAAATTCATTTTTTCTTTTTTTATTTCTAATTTTGAAATTTCGTGATTCGAGTTCTGATGAGAAGTGTTTCTCCAATTAATACAATTCCTGGAAACCAATTGAACCTGTTTATTTAGCAAATTCAGATTTTTTTTTTTAGTTCGAATTTAGAAATTTCGTGATTTCGACGGTCTTTGCTTCGTATTTTTGACAGTTTTGATGAAAAGCGATGTTCCAATTTATATAATTTATGGAAACCAGTTGATTATTTTTAGTTAGAAATTCAGAATTTTTTTCAAATTCGAATTTTGATATTTGGTAATTTCGACGGCCTTTGCTTCATATTCCTGACAGAATATTGATGAAAAACGTTCCATTAATTTGTATAATACCTTGAAACAATTTATTATTTTTGGTTAAAAATTTTACAATTTGTTATAAATTGAAATTTTGAAATTAAGTGATTTCGACGGCCTTTGCTTCATATTCCTGACAGCATATTGATGAAAAACTTTACATTAATTTGTATAATGCCTGAAAACCAGTTGATTCTTTTTAGAAAATTTAGATTGTTTTTAATAAAAATTTTGAAATTTGTTGAATTCGACGTTTTTTTGCGTCGTATTTCTGAAAGACTTCTGATGAAAAGCATTGCTTTTTTCAAATTTTGAATTTTGAAATTTCATGATTCTTAGACAAAAATAAAAAGAAAAATATGGATTTGATATCTTATAATGCAAGTGGAACTATCTTTAAAAAAGATAAAAACATTATTATATATTGAGTCATTAATTAGTCAATAGCTATATAATTTATTTCAAGTAATTCGAAAAAAATTTATTAGAGGCCGAAAAATTGTCTAATTGAATTTTTTTTATTTCCTAGCATTGCGAATCAATCCAACAGAGAATTAATAACAATTACATATTCATTTTAATCAAACGAGGTTAGTTTCGTTACGATTTAATTAACATTGTTAATTATGCACATTATTGTTTCTATCAATTTACGATACATTTACAATTCCAATCAGTCTTTGGTGGTAACAAATATAATGTTTTAAAATTTGAATATTTTTTAAATGACTGCTCTGGCGTTTACAAAATAGAATATTTATTTGGGATTAATCATTAGGGCCAATTTATATGTGTTATTTATTCTAGTGAATTTTGAATCCAGATATATGGGTATTAATAAACACAAGTGCGCATGTGTGCCATTTCCTTGTCATGTTATCTTTTAAGTTCTGTTATTATTATTATTATTATTATTATTATTATTATTATTATTATTATTATTAGTGTTATTGTTGTTGTTATTATTATTTTTGTCATTATTATTAATTTTATTGTAGTTATTTTTATTATTATTATTATTGTTGTTGTTGTTGTTGTTGTTGTTGTTGTTGTTGTTGTTGTTGTTGATGTTGTTATCATCATCATCATCATGCAGGCAAGTGCGCCTTTACCTTGTCATCTTATATTTTAGGTTCAGTTGTTATTATTATTATTATTATTATTATTATTATTATTATTAGTTTTAAGCAACAAAACTAAGTTTCTTTTTTTATTAGCAGTAACTCTTTTTGTTGGGGGTTTTCTTTTTAGATCCCTTTTATTTATAATGATCTTTACTTTTTTTTTTTTTTTTTTTTTTTTGCTATCATGGCTGTTTTTGATATGTGATTTGTTTTTCAGTGATTTTTTTAATCTTAATGTTTTTTTATTTACTGAGAAGATTTTCATGTTTTCTTTTTTAAACCTGTTTTCGACTCTATTTGGATAGGTTTTTCTCCTCCTGAGTTTATCTGGGTAAGACCACATGGACTAATTTCTCCTTCTCGTTCTTCTTTTCCTTCTATTGTTATTGGTCACAGATAACATAAATAATAATTAATTCTTCAACTATTCCTTTCGTATTAATATTCTGGATTAGCCTTTATTATACCCTGATAGAAAAAGAAAAAATAAACCTGTATGATCCCCAGAAAATTCTTAGGATTATATATATATATTTATATATACATATAAATATATATATATATATATATATATATATATATATATATATATATATATATATTTATATTTAAATATATACAGTATATATATATATATATATATATATATATATATATATATATATATATATTTATATTTAAATATATACAGTATATATATATATATATATATATATATATATATATATATATATATATATATATATATATATATTTATTTATTTATTTATTGCCAGTTTTCAATTGATTGCAACATTGCTTACTATATTATCAGAAAACTAAATCATATTATTAATATCAAATTGATATTTGCAATTCACCCTCAAAATACAGAATTATATCCCGAAAAATACTCTTACATCGTACCTTGCATATAATTCTGAAGACACGAGTTGTAAACGTTCATGATATTAATAAAAAAAATGGCTGATTTAATCATCAGTTGAAACAGCAACATAATGAGAGACTAATGATTATACTAGACCAAATAAAAAAAAATTACTTTTAACTCTTTCATATATTCCGAAGGCTTAAGTTGAAAACGTACTTTATATTAATAAATTGATGCCGATTTAATTGTCAGTTGAATAAGCAACATATTGCGACTCTTAAGAATTATATTCGCCCCAAAAAGTATTACTTTGACCATTACATATAATTCTGAAGGCACAAGTGAAAACCCACTTGATATTAATAAATAGATGACTGGTTTAATTATCAGTTAAAGTATCCACTTATTGCGACTCTAAGAATTATCTAGACAAAAAAAAAAAAAAAAAAAAAAAAAAACACTTTGACACTTATTTATAATTCTGAAGGCGCAAGTATAAAACGTACTTGATATTAATAAATAGATGGTTGATTTAATTATCAGTTGAAACGCTTATTGCGATTACAAAGGAAGCCTGGCATCATCAAAAAAGTCTTTCCCCTTCGCTAAAACCCGTCGGAGATTACAGGCGCTTTTCTGCTCAGCCCGAAGGCCACCTTCCGGAAGAACGAACGTTACCGGGAGACATGAATGCGACCCCGTGTCTTATTACGGACCTGACTTTCCCCTCTTCGTAGCTCGAGAATAATCGATCTATGTTGCACCTTTACAAACATTTTATTATTATTATTATCTATATATTAATACGACAGCGTGTGTGTTATTTATTTTGTGTCACGCTTTAAAGAAAACGGAAATAATTTCATGGTATACTCTTACACATTCACCTGATTTTTATTTAAATATTAGACAAAAATTGAGTTCTATCAATTTCCATATCCTAGATTATAAAATTAATCTCGGGACATTTTATTCAAACATGTATAGGTTAGGAACAAGATAATAGTATTGAAAATATAATTTTGTGTAATTTACACGGGTTCCGCTAGTTATTATTATTATTATTATTATTATTATTATTATTATTATTATTACCAGCCAAGATACAACCCTAGTTGGAAAAGCAAGATGCTATAAGCCCAAGGGCTCCAACAAGAAAAAATAGCCCAGTGAGGAAAGGAAATAAGGAAATCAATAAATGATGAGAACAAATTAACAATAAATCATTCTAATAACAATAACAACGTCAAAACAGATATTATTATTATTATTATTATTATTATTGCTAGCCAAGCTACAACCCTAGTTGGAAAAGCAAGATGCTATAAGCCCAAGGGCTCCAACGGAGAAAAATAGCCCAGTGAAGAAAGGAAATAAGAAAATAAATAAATGATAAGAACAAATTAACAATAAATCATTCTAACAACGTCAAAACAGATATTATTATCGTTATTATTATCATTATTATTATTATTTTTATTATTATTATTATTACTACCCAAGCTACAACCCCAGTTGGAAAAGCAAGATGCGATGCCCAGTGGGGAAAGGAAATAAGGCAATAAATAAATGATAAGAACAAATTAACAATAAATCATTCTAACAACAGTAACAACGTCAAAACAGATATTATTATTATTATTATTATTATTATTATTATTACTAGCCACGCTACAACCCCAGTTGGAAAAGCAAGATGCTATAATCCCAAGGGCTCCAACAGGGAAAACTAGCCCAGTGAGGAGAAATAAGGTAATAAATAAATGATAAGAGCAAATTAACAATAAATCATTCTAACGACAGTAACAACGTCAAAACAAATATGTCATATGTTCAACATGAAAACATTTACTGCATGATGATAAAGGAGTATGGCAGTCTGCTATGTATTTTCCCCTCGTGTAATTCTTTTATTTTGCTGTGGAATTTATATTACAACTTTGATTTTGTCTTTTATTTTTACTTGTTTTCTTTTCCGTTGCAACTTTCAGCTTGCTTCTTCTATTTTTGCTTGTGTTTTTTTTTATTTATAAACATATGACATATAATATTCATTCCTTTGTTTTATATTTCAGTGAGTTATAACGTATTCGTGTTGTTTATTTGTTCCTTATTTATTTTGCCTTTCAACACCTTACAGCGAATAACATTTATTTTCCATGTATATTTCATATTTCCTCATGGCACAGTGCTTATTATTTCTTTTTCTTTTATTGCTTTTATATCAACAAATTATAACGTATATAATGTATTTTTCGTATGCATTTCATATTTACATACGTAATGAAGATTATTATTTACTCTCCTGTTTATTTTTTTCTTTCACTACAAGAAAGTATATTGTATTTTCCCCGCAAGCTTTTGAATTTTCAGTATATTAAACTGTCTCAATTATTTTGCTTATATAATGTACAGTATATTTCAACATATAATCTTGAGAGACTAGATATCAAATTATTTGTAATCATAGGGAAGATTGATATTAAGTTAAATAATTTGTATTGAAATGGTTCTACGGAAATTAATTACCACATTCAATCCAGTAAAATGAAACATGTCCGAAAATGTAAATTATTTACAATAGTTTTATTTTTATATAAAAGAAAATTGGAGTGTTTGTTTGTTTGTGTGTGTGTGATATAGCAAAAAAAAAAAAAAAGTTTGAGCTTGCGTACGTGTAACTCACATTATTGTTATCTGATAATTTCTGTTAAATTTTATGCAAATCACAATTATAGACGATAGTTTCGACGATGAATATTATTTTTTATATTCAGCAATGAGATAATGGCCTTGACTGAAACTTTTTTTTTTTTTTTTTTTTTTTTTTTTTTTTTTTTTTTTACGATTACCTTTAAAGCTTAACTTTTTATATTAGCTGGTGTGTTGCAACAGAGAATGCTTGAAATGAAAATTGTTAGGCATTATTTAAAAATTGGAAATTTTTATTTACATTTTGCGAGGAGAAGTTACACACATTTACATTTCAAAAGTAGGATACTTACTACTTATTACTTTCACAGATACTTTTTAATACTTATGACTTTCAGAGATTCTTTTTTAATACTTATGACTTTCAGAGATTCTTTTTTAATACTTATGACTTTCACGGATACATTTTACATATGTCTTTCACAAACTCTTTTTACTTATGGCTTTCAGAAACCCTTACTACTTAGACTTTCACAGATACGTTTTACTTATGACTTTCACAGATACTTTATTATTACTTATGACTTTCACAGATACTTTATTATTACTTATGACTTTCACAGATTCTTTTGTATTACTTGTAACTTTCACATATATTTTTTAATACTTATGACTTTTACATGTACGTTTTAGTTATGGCTTTCACAAACTCTTTTTACTTATGACTTTCACAGATACTTTTACTTGTGACTTTCACAGATACTTTCTACTTAGGACTTTCACAGATACTTTTTACTTGTGACTTTCACAGATACTTCTTACTTATGACTTTCACAGATACTTCTTACTTATGACTTTCACTTATGCTTCTTTATTACGTATGACTTTCACAAACTCTTTTTACTTATGACTTTCACAGATACTTTTTAATACTTATGACTTTCACAGATTTTTTTTTATTACTTGTGACTTTCACAGATTATTTTTTATTACCTATGTCATTCACAGATACTTTTACTTATGACTTTCACAGATGCTTTTACTTACCTTTTATTTATGACTTTCACAGATACATTTTACTTATGACTTTCACAGGTACGTTTTACTTATGATTTTCAGATAATTTTTATTATTATGACTTTTGCAGATACTTTTTTTTTTATTACTTATGACTTTCACAGATACGTTTTACTTATGACATTCGCTGGTACATTTTACTTATGACTTTCATGGGCACCTTTTACTTATGACTTTCACAGGCAATTTCTTCTTGGGACTTTCACAGATGCGTTTAATTATGACTTTCACACATCCCTTTTACTTATGACTTTCACATGCAGATACTTTTTTTATTACTCATGACTTTCACAGATACTTTTTACTTATGACTTTCATATGCAGATACTTTTTTATTACCCATGACTTTCACAGATACATTTTACTTATGACTTTCACAGATACTTTTTGTTTATAACCAATTGAATTGGGAAAAAAACCTCTTGCTACAAATGTAAGAAGAAATTTTGCGGTAGCTTAATGAAGAGTTTTCCCAGAATGCAATTGTCCAGACACGCGTATATCATTTCTCTTTTATTCTCTAACACGACGTCTTAAGAAATAAAAAAAAGAAAAAAAAATCGTTGAGGATGTTTCTTAATCTTGAAGAGTATTATGATAATAGAGATTTTAAAGTTATGTTGGTATTTTGTCTTGAGGTTTTCAAGATATTTCAGAACCTTTTACAAGAGTATAGTTTATGTAGGAATTAAGATAAACTATCTGATAAACTATCTTAACTTTAAAAACAAAGGAAATTGTCCCCTTTTTAACTTTCGAATGAACATGATTATAATTGTTATAGTGTACCCAACCCGTCAAAAATGACGTCTAAATATTTAGATAGATATGCACACATACACGCACATACACAGATTCAACCCTTCCCACCCCCTCCCCCTTTACAACCCTCTGATTCATCATTTTGTGGAAGAGTGTGTGGTTTCCTAGCGTACCTGTTGGGGGTAACCCCGCTCACCAGGGTATGACTACTCACTCTCTGCCTGAGAGTGACAGAAAAGATATAATGTATATACTGTATTTATATATACATGTATATATATATATGTGTGTGTATGTATATGCGTATGTATGTATGTATGTATATATATATATACATACATATGCATACACACACATATATATGTATGTATATATATATATATATATATATATATATATATATATTTATATATATACACATATATAGTATATATATATATATATATATATATATATATATATATATATATATATAATGTATAGAGCCAGACACTTGCTTTTATCATATAGAGCCGATGATATTCCATGATAAAAATTCTCTATATCATTGTAATAATCCTCTTCTAACAGCAGTAATTTATTTATCCAGTTAAAATATATTTTTTCAACTCATGTTTGTCATAGTTATATAAAAGTGGCAGATTTATGTACAAGTATGTAGATTTACCCGTCTGTCTATAGAAGCACGTATATTGTAGAAATATAATTGTATTTCACAACAAAATATCTAATTTTTAATTTTTTTTCAACTTTACATTGCAACCAAAAAGGTCTGCTAAAAACTTACCTAAAAATCTTTTGAATATTACAGTTAAAAAAATCGAGGATACATATGTATGTATGTATGTATGTATATGTATATATATATATATATATATATATATATATATATATATATATATATATGTGTGTGTGTGTGTGTGTGTAAGAGAAAATATTTGGTAATAACTGTTGCTTTCTCGTCCTTAGGGATTTGGTATATTTTTTATGGTCTATTTATTGTACTTTATATACAGTTACGTATATCAGTCGCCCCAATGAATAT
>NC_090742.1:16915457-16917957 GCF_036898095.1 Palaemon carinicauda
CTTGGCGATCTCTTGGACGGGGGTTCGAGACCCGCTGAAGCTCGATAGTTTCTATACTCAATTTTTTTTAATGAGGCGCATTTGCACCGACTCGCCGGGGTGACCTTCTAGCTCGGAAAAAGTTTCATGCTACCTGATTGGTTAGAATTATTTTGACCAACCCATCAGCGATCAGGAAACGTTTCCGAGCTAAAAGGGCACCCATGGGAGTCGGTGCAAATCTGCCTCGCTAAAGAGAATTAACTATAGTAATGTATGCAACCTTGTGAGCTAGGGATTGTAGGGGAGGTGTTTGGGGGAGCCCATAGATCTACCTGCTGGTCATCAGTAGCCATTGCCTGTCTCTCCCTGGTCCTAGCTTGATAGAGACGGGACTTGGACACTGATCATATGTATATAAGGTCAGTCTGTAGGGCATGGTCACTCTCCCTTGCCTCTTCCATTTATGAGCGACCATTAACCCTTTTACTGCTATTGGTGACTTGAAATTTGAAAAGTGGAATTACCTTTTGAAACCATCCATACCATAGCAAGTAGGTATTCATTGGATAGGGTTTGATGAGAAATTTACAATAAATATCAACAAGTAAGGATTTGTGTAGGCCTAATCTTGAAAGATTTTGCTACATGAGAAGTTTTGTTGAATTTACTGGCAGTGAAAGGGTTAAACTCTTCAGTCTCTAAAAGAATAATAATTTCAGAGTGAAATAAGTTCTGAAAACATTGCATGACTAATTAGTATTCATTAATCAAAGGTGTTGATAACTAGAGGCTATAAAAAAGGGATAGTAGGAGGAGACTGGCTCTTTAAAACAACTCTGTCATGATGTGAATGGATTTGATATTTTCAGTCAAAGAAAGAGTCTATGTCATGAGAGAATAAAATAAGAGTTACGCTTTAAAACTACGAGCATTTGTATCGTTCAAACATCGAGTTAAGTCTACAAATCATTTTGAGAAAAATCATTTGTATATAACAATGTAATTTAGACTCTAAAAAGGTATACGTAAGAGAAATGTAGCTTAGAAACAGCATTAACGTGACGTTATTTGCTTACTGTTCAGGCAATGATTATGAATTTATTAAAAATGAATATTATATGGAAAATGAGGCTTTAAAAAGGGATTAATCTCATTATACGAACTAGTTCCCTTCAATCAGTCTTAATGTGGTAGAAATGTAGATTAAATCCTCAAAAATCAAATGCAAAACAGAGAAATTGCAAAATAAATTCTAAAAAAATCAATTAAAAAGAAAGACAGTTTACGAATTCACTCTCTTCAAATCAGTCTTAATATAGACCAATAATAGAATAAATCCCCCCAAAAATCAATTGCTAAAAAATACGAAATCGTTCTCTTCAATCAAAGTCTTAATATGGTTGATTAGTAGATTTAAATCTCCCAAAAAAATCAGTGGAAAAAATAAATTTAACGAATTTGTCTTCAAAGTCTTATTGTAGTAGAATAGTAGATTAAATTCCAATAAAAAACAATTGTACAAAAAAAAAAAAAAAGCTAAAGTTTCTTTCTCTTCAGTCGAAGTCTTGATGTGGTTGAATAGTGGATTAGATGAAAAAAAAAAATAAATAAAAAGACCCTTTTACGAAATAGTCTCTTCAATCAGTCTTACTGTAGTAGAGTAATAGATTAAATCCCCTGAAAAAATCAATTGTAGAAAGAAATTTCTACGAATTCGTTTTCGTCAATCAAAGTCTCATTGTAGTAATAGTAGATTAAATTGATATAAAAAATGAGAGAAGTAGAAGACTTCCAGATAGGGATAGCGTAGCCTGAAATGGCTCATTCCAATATCAAACACGGGACTTCTCGTCTATTTGCCAAAGTCGATCCACAGCGGGAAACTTTCTCCCTTTTATCTTTTATTTTCCCTTCCACTTTTTTTCCCTTAGTTTTTCTTGTGTCCCCTTTTCTTATTTTTAAGTAGAACGCAAATATTTTCTTTTCTGCAGGCAAATGTTTTCTTGTTTCTTTACTTTTATTTTTTTGTTGTTCTTATCATTTCTTTTTATTCCAATGATCTCTGATTTTGTTTAGGAAGATGATGACGGGACCTTCCTTAGGGTGTATAGATTACAAGAAATAATGGAGAGATGCTTCATGCATTCTGAAAGTAAATATCATGCCATGTGTTTTATATATATATATATATATATATATATATATATATATATATTTATATATATATATATATATATATATATATGTATATATATATATATATATATATATATATATATAATATATATATATATATATATATATATAAATATATATATATAAATATATATATATATATATATATAATGTATATATATATAAATTATATATATGTATATATATACATATACAAATTTATATATATATATGTATATATATATATATATATATATATATATATATATATATATATACATACACATCATCATCATCATCAGCATCATCATCATCATCATCTACACCTATTGATGCAAAGAGC
>NC_090742.1:16923425-16928425 GCF_036898095.1 Palaemon carinicauda
AGGAATTCTACGTCAAATATTAGTTTCACAACCCTATTAGAAAATAAACTAATTTACACCTCTGTAATAAAACAAATTAATATCAATTATTCATACAACGAATAGCGCACTTAGAGAAGTGGCTAATAATGATATTAAGATAATACCCTTATAATTTACATAATCAAAATATAGAACTGGTAATTATACGTTCTTTCCTTAGTCAAATATTGGTTTTACAACCTCGCAAGAAACAAACTAATATCAATTATTCTTACGATGAAATAACGCACTTAGAGAAGTGACTGTTGATCGTCAGATAATGCACTTATAATTACATATTAATAAATGTAAAGTTGGCAATTATACTTTCTTTCTTTAGTCAAATATTAGTGTTACGAACCTGCAAGAAATAAAAACTAATGTCAGTAATTCAAATAACGAATAGCGCACTTAGAGAAGTGGACTAATGTTGATCTTCAGATAATACTTATAATTGCATAATCATAAATATAAAATTACCAATTATACGTTCTTTCCTTAGTCAAATATTAGTTTTACAACCCTTTTAGAGAACAAAATGTTTTACAATGCTGTAAGAAAACACACTAATATCAATAATTCATACACCGAATAGCATACTCAGAGAAGGAGCTAATATTGATTTTCAGAAACTGCTACTCGCGAAAGCATCCCTTTATATCAAATAAATCCTTTACATTTGTTTCTGCTTAATGACAACAATCAGAGCGAACTCGGCAAAGTGAGCAGCAACCGTGTCAACTCTGCAGTGAAAAGGGCTTTGTCTGATAGGAAAGGAATTGGTCGTCGGTTTAGATTATCTTAAACAAAGGAGATCATAAAATGGCAGATGACTGAAAAGCTGCAAGAGACCCGAGTTTTTAGAATTGGATGAGGCTTGCAGCTCTATGCCACGCGTTGTACTTGAGAAAAATATGATGTCATTTATTGCATTTTGTAAAGCTACAGTCCCATTTGGAAATTCCATACATTACTTCAATTGACGTAGGAAGTAATAGAATTTCTGACATGGTTTTACATTACTACCCTGAAATTAAGTACCTCCGCAACGAAGTTGGAAGGAGGTTGTGTGTGTGTGTTTTTTTTTTTTTTTTTTTTTTTTTTTTTTTTTTTTTTTTTTTTTTTTTTTTTTTTTTTTTTCAGTGAACACTTTCCTGGTCACAATTCTAATCGTAAAGTAATGAAACTTGTTATATAAAGAGCTTAATATTATTAAATTTTGAAGGGTCAAAGGTCAAGGTCACGGACGAGCAAAACTTTCAATTCACGCAATCAGCCATAAGTTTAGACACTTATCACAGAGACTTCAAACTTCGCTTATATTTGAGTGTATGAAAATTCACGCCAATAAATACATGTTAAGGTCAAGGTTAAGGTCGAGCAAAAAGTCGAGAAATAAGCTGCCGTGGTGGAGGTCTGCACTTAAATGAGTGCCCCTCTAGTCTTCCATGTTTTTAATGTAAACATTACACATCCTTTCTTAAACCTTTCAACTTAAATTGCCACACGAGGAAAACAAAGCCTTTACAATACATTGTGTTAAATCTATTTCACACTTCTTGTAACGGTGTTAACGTCAAAGGTCAAGGTCGAAAATAAGCAGCCTTGGCGGAGGTCTGCATGTTTTTAATGTTAGCATTACACAACCTTTCTTAAAGCTTTCAACTTGAATTGCCACATAAGGAAAGCACTGAATGCCTCTAAATTGCATTGTATTAAATCTATTTCACACTTCTTGTGACGGTGTTAAAGTCAAAGGTTGATGTCAAGCAAAAAGTCGAGAAATAAGCTGCCGCGGCGGAGGTCTGCGCTTTACTGAGTGCCCCTCTAGTCTTCCATGTTTTTAATGTTGACATTGCACATCTTTTCTTAAAGCTTCTAACTTAAATTGCCACATAAGGAAAGCACTATATAACTCCTCTTGTAACGGTGTGACGTCATAATCAAAAGGTAATTAGTTCATGAGGTTTCGTCACCTAATTTGCTGCACGTAGTAACCAATTATCTCCTTTACAGGGACGGCTCTCATCCGGGGTCTTCAAACGGCCAGACGTTTCCTCTGTCTCCTTTCTAATGAGGTCACATTGTCATGTCAAAGTCACATGCAAGTGAGGTCATTAATTGGAGACTTTTTTTAACTCTCTCTCTCTCTCTCCTCTCTCTCTCTCTCTCTCTCTCTCTCTCTCTCTCTCCTCTCAGGAAGCTTTAATTGGAGATCTTTTAATATACACTCTCTCTCTCTCTGTCTGGAAGCTGACCTTACTAGGAGATTTTGCAACATTTCTAAACTCTCTCTCTCTCTCTCTCTCTCTCTCTCTCTCCTTCTCTCTCCTCTCTCTCTCTCTCTCTCTCTCTCTCAGGAAGCTTAATTGGAGATCTTTTAATATACACTCTCTCTCTCTCTGTCTGGAAGCTGACCTTACTAGGAGATTTGCAACATTTCTAAACTCTCTCTCTCTCTCTCTCTCCTCTCTCTCTCTCTCTCTCTCTCTCTCTCTCTCTCTCTCTCTCTCTCTCTCTCTCAGCTGGCCTTCTTACTCGTTATTAAATGATATCGGAGATTTTTCAATATTTTTGAACGCTCTCTCTCTCTCTCTCTCTCTCTCTCTCTCTCTCTCCTCTCTCTCTCTCTCTCTCTCTCTCCCCCCCCCCTCTCTCTCTCTCTCTCTCTCTCTCTCTCTCTCTCTCCTCTCTCTCTCTCTCTCTCTCTCTCTCTCTCTCTCTCTCTATATATATATATATATACTATATATATATATATATATATATAGATATATATATATGCTCACTGCTGTATGCGATCCGTCAACAATACCAAATAAGTATATAGATAAGTATGCACACACGCACACACGCAGATTCCACCCTTCCCACCCCCTCCCCCGTTCCTAACTACAATGTAGCATTTGTGGTTTCCTACTATACCTTCCTGGGTACCCCATCTTACAAGAATATGGCAACTCCCTTTCCCCCTTCCTAAGTGACGGGGATAATTGAGTGGTTATACACAAGGTCTATAGACCTTGATTATACGCGTAGTAATGTCGCTCAGCGTGACCGGAAAGATATGTATTAGTGTATATATATATATATATATATATATATATATATATATATATATATATATATATATATATATATATATAACCAAAGACTTGCTCCATATTATATAGGGTAGATATACGTGAGGGACGGGGAGAGATAGAGTAGATATACGTCTAGCAATGCCGTGTCAGCGTGACCGGGAAGATTTACTTATATATATATATATATATATATATATATATATATATATATATATATATATATATATATGTATGTATGTATATATATATATATATATATATATATATATATATATATATATATATATATATATATATATATATATATATATGGTATGTATGTATGTATGTATGTATATATATACATACATACATACATATATATCCATATATTTATATGTGTATATAGATACATATAGACATATATATATATATATATATATATATATATATATATATATATATATATATATATATATATATATTATACACACAGTATATCCAAAGACTAGCTCTTTACCATATAGGGAAGGTATACGAGAGAAATGGAAATCTTCAAAAACAGTCAAAACAAAATTAAATTCTCTTTGATATTCCACATACAGCCATTCTAAAGAATCATCCTCCTAACCCCATCTTTCATTACCATTATACTCTTTATCTTGTTTAATCCGAACAGTGCCATGGCCTCTGTACCATGGTCTTTCACTGTCTTGGGGTAGAGTTCTCTTGCTTGAGGGTACACTCGGGCACACTATTCTATTTTATTTCTCTTAGTTTTGTTTATTAAAGTTATTATAGTTTATATGCGAAAGATTTATTTCAACGTTGTTACTGTTCTTAAAATACTTTATTTTAATTGTTAATTACTTCTCTCGTATTTTCCTTATTTCCTTTCCTCACTGCGCTATTTTCCATGTTGGAGCCTTCGGGCTTATAGCATTTTGATTTTCCAACTAGGGTTGTAGCTTAGCAAGTAATAATAATAATAATAATAATAATAATAATAATAATAATAATAATAATAATAATAATAATGTTAACTAACAATAATAACTAATAATGATAATAGTGATAATAATAAAATGAATAATAATAACAACAACAACAACAAACTTCCCCTGAAACAGCTTTATATAACAAACAAAGCCTTTTCTGTCCCTCGCTGTTCATTTTCTGGGCTCATCCTAATTCATCCGTCATTGAGACCGAGCGGGTGAAAGAGCTCGCTCATTGGATGCAATGAAATGTTTTAATTGGATTACCTTTCGAGCTGGTTTAAAAAAAAAGGGGGGGGGGGGTAGGGGGGGAGAGGTTTAGAATCAATACCCAGTCAGTTTTCAAAAGAGTTTCTTCCTTTGTGATGGTAATTTGTATTATTGAATTACATGGTTGTGAAACTCATATATGATTAGTGGGGAAATCATGTGAAGTCAGGTTTGAATCGTGTGAGTCAGGTGTGTTCAACTGGTATAATACATGATTGATTGTTCCCAGTGCATATTTCTAGTATCGGTTTCCTAGCACGTTTTTAATAAAGCTCTAGTATCTAGTTTCAAACTAACAAATGAAACATTAATCTGTATAAAGGAATAGACTGTTACAAAATAAACTTTTTTCTAGTTTCAGTAAAGAATTTTGTTTTTTTTCAATCGTCATTTTACATAAGCATAAATTATTCACATTTGAGAGAGAGATATGTTTGTTTTTAGATTGGCTTAAGTAATGTAAAACACGGGCTCTTGCGTTGGCAGTCCGTAAAGATATATGTATATATATATATATATATATATATATATATATATATATATATATATATATATATATATATATATATATACATATATATTTATTTATATACATAGTTGTATATATATTATATATAATATATATATATAAATATATATGCTATAT
>NC_090742.1:16933425-16935925 GCF_036898095.1 Palaemon carinicauda
CTGGTTAGGCTGGAGGAACGTAGAAAGTAGAGGTCCCCTTTTTTGTTTTGTTTCTTGTTGATGTCGGCTACCCCCCAAAATTGGGGGAAGTGCCTTTGGTATATGTATGTATGTACAAATCTCAAGGGCAAATAATTTTGACATCCTTTTGAAAGGATAGCATGAAACTAGACTTGAATTCTTTTCATAATCAAGTATGTAAGTTGTCTAGGAAAGTGTTTAAGTTGTCAAGGATTTTTAAAATTTCATAATTATGTTCAAATTTCCAGCTAGCAAAAAATTAGGAGAAAGAATGAAATATACAGATTTCAAGATTAAATAATCGAGACATCGCTTTTAAAGGATGATAAGAAACCTCAACTTTGATTTTTTTTTCTCAGTCAAGTGTTTAAGTTGTCTAGGATTTTTAAAAGTTCATGATTATGTTCAAATTTCCAGCCACCAAATATCAAGAGAAAAAATGAAACATACAAATATCAAGAGAAAATAATTTGACATCCCTTTGAAAGGATAGTATGAAACCTAGACTTGAATTCTTTTCATAATCAATTGCGTAAGTTGTCTAAGAAAGTGTTTAAGCTGTCTAGGATTTTTAAAAGGCTCCTACATAGAATGAAAATTTGTTGACTAAGGGCTCAAGATGTTATGTACCAGAAAGAGAATCATCTGCGGATGGCAGTTCAGCATCAAAGGCTCTCTGAAGTATCTTAGCTTTGTCCTTCAAGTTAGGATGTAAAACTTTTTTTTTTTTTTTTTTTTTTTTTTTTTTTTTTTTTTTTTTTTCGTGAAGGGAGAAGCAGTAGATTTCCGCTAGACCCCAGAATATGGGATATTAAGGTTGTGGTGGTCTATTGGAAACGTTCTTGCCTGTTGATCTACCAGACTGGGGTTCGAGTCCCGCTCAAGCTCGATAGTGTACCGAACGTGTTTCATACACGCTCATACACTGTAATGCTATTTTTTTTTCTTTTTAATCTCTCGCTTTTTCCCGCACTGATAATAGAAAAAAACCTGTTTAAGCTTGCCATCGCATGTTTAACATTGTTTGAATTATTGTGACATTGTTACCCTCAACTGTTTGTATATACGCTCGTTAGCTATTGAATCATTTTTTCTTGTAGTGTCTGCGACCTCCCCATCCGCGAGTTAAGAGGATGAGGTGTTTGGGGAAGCCTAAAGGGTCTACCTGCTTAGGCATCAGCAACCATTGCCTGGCCCTCCCTGGTCCTAGCTTGGCTGGGCACTGATCATATGTATATATGATCAGTTTCTAGGACAATGTCCTGCTAGCCAGGCCATTGTCACTTCCTTGCCTCTGTCATTCATGAGCGGCTTTTAAGCCTTTAAGTAAGCATTCGTGTTCTCATTGAAATTCATTTTTGTAAAGGGTGATACATAATTACTTCAAAGCAATCTTTAGAAAATTTCTTTTGTCAAATGATAGTTTGTTCTTACATAAATACAAACCTGAATAAATAAGTCAGGTTTACGTATTTTGAAATAATACAAATTACTTTAAAAATTTGTGAAATTGCATACATTTTCTATCATTCTTCTTTTGCAATATATTTCCAAATCATTTGGTAGTTCATGCAATACTTTTAAGTATTCCCAATCAGTACACATATAGATTTTAATGGTACTTTCAAATACTTCTCTATTTTTTTGTAGTTTCTTGTGACTATCATCAATCAATAGAGTTCTCTTGCTTGAGACTAAATTCGGACACACTATTCTATTTTTTTCCTGTTATTTTGAAGTTTTTATAGAGTATATATGAAAAAATTGTTCTAATGTCATTGTACTTGAACTTCTCTTGTAGGTTATTTCCTTATTTCCCTTCCACACTGGGCTCTTTCCGCTGTTGGACCCTTGGGTTTATAGCATCTTGCTTTGCAAGTATCTGGTTATATATATATATATATATATATATATATATATATATATATATATATATATATATATATATATGTATGCTTTACTGCCACGGATCACGTGACTTGGTATACGCAAAAGCCAGTAGGAAATAATAAAAAGCTTTAGTACCAAGCGCTTTCGTGCATTTTAATACACTTGTACCCTGAAGAAGTGTATTAAAATGCACGAAAGCGCTTGGTACTAAAGCTTTTTATTATTTCCTACTGGCTTTTGCATATATATATATATATATATATATATATATATATATATATATATATATATATATATATATATATATATATATATATATTTATATATATATATATATATATATGTGTGTGTGTGTGTATGTTTGTATAATATATATATATATATATATATATATATATATATATATATATATATATATATATATATATATATATATATATATATATGTGTGTGTGTGTGTGTGTGTGTGTGTGTGTATTTCTTTCCGGTCACACTGAGATGCATTGCCAAACGTGTGACCACTCAGGGAGGGGTTGGGAAGGCTTGAATCTGTGTATGTGCATATCTAAGTATTTAGCCGTCATTTTTG
>NC_090742.1:16943425-16963425 GCF_036898095.1 Palaemon carinicauda
TTCATTTTCTAGCGTCCATAGACAGATTCCTACTAGGGTTGGTTCATTTTCTAGCGTCCATAGACAGATTCCTTCTAGTTTTTATTAATTTTCAAGCGTCCATAGACAGATTCCTTCTAGTTTTTATTCATTTTCTTGCGTCCATAGACAGATTCCTACTAGGGTTGGTTCATTTTCTAGCGTCCATAGACAGATTCCTTCTAGTTTTTATTCATTTTCTTGCGTCCATAGACAGATTCCTTCTAGTTTTTATTCATTTTCTAGCGTCCATAGACAGATTCCTTCTAGTTTTTATTCATTTTCTAGCGTCCATAGACAGATTTCTTCTAGTTTTTATTCATTTTCTAGCGTCCATAGACAGATTCCTACTAGGGTTGGTTCATTTTCTAGCGTCCATAGACAGATTCCTTCTAGTTTTTATTCATTTTCTTGCGTCCATAGACAGATTCTTTCTAGTTTTTATTCATTTCTAGCGTCCATAGACAGATTCCTACTAGTCTTGATTCATTTTCTAGCGTACACAGACAGATCACTATGAGTCTTGGTTCATTTGAGGCAATTAGAAGTTTCAGTGACCCTGGCTGTTGTGAACCTATAGTTCATTTCTTTTAGCGAGGCATATTTGTACCGACTCGCAGCAGTGCCCTTTTAGCTCGGAAAAGTTTCCTGATCGCTTATTGGTTGGACAAGATAATTCTAACCAATCAGCGATCAGGAAACTTTTCTGAGCTAAAGGGGAACCCCAGCGAGTCGGTGCAAATATGCCTCGCTAAAAGAAATGGACTATAGGTAACCTTTAAATCATTATAGCTGTTGCCCTGTTGGTAACGTCCCTGTCTGGTGATCGCCAGACTGGGGTTCGAGTCACGCTCAAACTCGTTAATTCTTATGGTAGTTATAAGCTCGCCTTGTGAGCTAAGGATTTTGGGTTTGGGGGAGCCTATAAATCAATCTGGTGAGTCATCAGCAGCCATTGCCTGGTCCTCCCTGATCCTACCTTGAGTGTGGAGGGAGCTTAGGCGCTGATCATATGTATACAGTATATATGGTCAGTCTCTAGGGCATTGTCTTGCTTGCTAGGACAATGTCGCTGTCGCTTGCCTTTGCCATTCATGAGCCGCCTTTAAACCTTTAATTAGAACGTACGCTAAATTTTGACTCATTCATTGTTGTATGATTGAGAAATCAAAGCAGCTCTATTGAATCTCCACAACAACATGGACAACAGCCAATTTAGCCGTTTCTAATCCACTGCAGGACAAAGGCCTCAGACATGTCCTTACCCATGTTTGGGGTTAGGTCAGTTTTCAACACCATGCTAACCACTGTGGATCGGTGATGGTGGGAGACTTTACAGTGCAAGTCAAAAGCCTCAGACATGTCCCTATTCATGTCTGGGATTTGACCAATTTTCATCACCACCCTGGCCAACTGCGGATTGATGATGGTGGGAGACTTCTGCGCGATCAATCACAGCAAACCAACCAAGTATATGTGGCCCTAACTAGTACAGTTTTGCTTTTCATGGCGATACGCAAACCTGTTCACCACGTTAAGGTATTCCTAATCGAAAAGGGTGATTGAATCTCATATGCCCGAAATATAACCAAATTCTTTGTAAAATGAACTTCACTGGCCAATCAACATTTCAAATTTTTTTTTTTTTAAATTAGCTCAAGCAAATCGTCAGATGCAAATCAAAGAGTTTGAGAATGTTTGTATATACGAGAGATTTGGATAGTGGCATTGATTGAAGTGTGGTTTTTTTTTTTTTTTGAAAAAAAGAAAAAAGGATATATCCACCGGGACAAAGTTTCAGGAATCTGAAAATGCCACGTCAGTCAAAACTCACAATATGAACCCGTCAGGGTACACAGGAAGTCTGGTTATTAAGGCGACTTCATTCTACAACCTACATCTAAACAATTGAATAGACCGGAGACAGGAATTTAATAACTCGCTTTTATATATCCTCATCACCATCTCCTCCGCCTATTGACGCAAAGGCCCTCGGTTAGATGTCGCCAGTCTTCTCTACCTTGAGCTTTTAATTCGATACTTCTCCATTCATCATCATCTACTTTGAACTTCATAGTCCTCAGCCATGTAGGCCTGGGTACTTCCATCTCTTCTAGTGCCGTTTGGAGCCCAGATAAACGTTTGGTGAACTAATCTCCCCTGGGGAGTGCGAAGAGAATGCCCAAACCATCTCCATCTACCCCTCATCATGATCTCATCCACATATGGCACTCGAGTAATCTCTCTCTTACTCTCATTTCTCATTTGCCGTAAAGAATGAGGAATTTAAATACAATTTTGATACAGAATGCAGCTTTTCATAATAGACATATCCTTCAGAACGTTGTTATATTGCAATACGTTAGCCTTAACATTATAGAACTTAGTTGTACGGACGGTAAAACCAAATTGTTTAGTCGAATTTATTCTACGTTTTAGGTATAAACAGTTAAATACATTAGTAACTGGATTGTATGTACATTTAAGGCGAGTCACTTAACGAATTCACTTGCAGGGCTGCCTGAGATCAGCTAACAAGGGTTAAAGCAATTACTGTTTATGATCTATAAGAAATTTCTTGCTTATTCCCCTGTAATCGTAGCTGATGAATCTATTAGTCAGAATGTACAGCATTTATATTTTTATTTTATTTGATGTGCTGCTGTATTATCACGAGATACACATTATACAGTAAATTTATGCATACATATATTTTATTTTTTTCACACACACACGACACACACACACAAACACATATATGTATATATATATATATATATATATATATATATATATATATATATATATATATATATATATATATATATATATATATATATGAGAGAGAGAGAGAGAGAGAGAGAGAGAGAGAGAGAGAGAGAGAGAGAGAGAGAGAGAGAGAGAGAGAGAGAGAGAGAGAGAGAGAGATATTTAATAATTTTAAGAAAATCAAAGCCATTTGGTCAGTTATTTATAGAACTCCATTTTCTTCTAGGTAATTTATTTTTTCATTATATCGAGAGACAAATGAGATAAGAAAATCTGAATTTTATATCGTCCTGGAGCATAGGGACAATGCAAAATTGCTTCCCAAATCCTTCCACAGGAACAAAGTATCTGATGAAACGAGCAATAAGAGCAATGAGAAATTGCTGACACAGCAATCGCCACATAAAGCCGCATGCATAGACACTTGTCAAGCCAGCAATATTGATCATTGCTCCCGCCTTGAATTGGTCTTTAAAGAGAGAGAGAGAGAGAGAGAGAGAGAGAGAGAGAGAGAGAGAGAGAGAGAGAGAGAGAGAGCAGGTTTTCTGCTCATCACTGTGTTGCCTTCCAGTGTGAATGGAACAAGAGAGAGAGAGAGAGAGAGAGAGAGAGAGAGAGAGAGAGAGAGCAGGTTCTCTGCCCATCAATGTCTTTGTCTTCCAGTGTGAATGGAACACGATATTAAATTTCAGGGTAAACACAACACGAAAAGCAACAGTACATTTATTCTCTTCAGCTCGGTGGCAGCGGTTGACTGAAAAAGTTTTTGATTATTTCATTTTTTCATTAATAAGTTTGTAATCACCAGATGGTAAAGGACTGACAATATTATGAGAATTTAGGAACAGAACACTGAATACAGTTGCAAAAGCTAGAGATGATGAAATTAGTTTTGGATGGAGTTTAGATTGAATGGTGTTCGTAGTAAAGAGAGATTGTTGGTGATAGTAAAGAAAAACATCTAAACTAGTGAAAGCGTTTGTAGATTATGATTCAGCTCTGTATCGGGTCAGTATTAATAAAGTTATATTTTGATATGAATATCAAATAGTATTTAAAATTAAAGGTAATGGCATACTCTTCAGAAGTGTTCTTTTACGATGCTCCCGAATCCTAAAAAAGGAAAATCCTCATTAAAAAACCTTTAGGATTAGGGAGTATTGTGTCCTACATCCTTTAGTTTCTGAATAAGGTATCAACATCATTATGATCTTGTCCTACGCCTATTGACGCAAAGGTCCTTGGTCATTGGTTAGATTCCATCTGTCGTTTCTATCTTGAGCTTTTAAATCAATACTTCTCTATTTGTCATCTCCTATTTCATGTTTCATACTCCTCATCCATGTAGGCCTGAGTCTTCCAACTCATCTAGTGCCTTCTGGAGCCCAGTTGAAATTTTGGTGACCTATTTTCTCTTGGGGAGTGCGAAGAGTATGCCCAAACCATCCCCATCTACCCCTCACCATGATCTCATCCACTTATGGCACTTGAGTAATCGCTCTGATAGTGTTTCACGAAAAAGGTATATTTTAGGCATATTTGATAACTCCTTTCTCCTTCAGGGAGACGAAAATCTTTTGGGCCCACTTAATTAAAACAAAATAGATTTCATCGTTTTATTTTAATGAAAATTTCGCTACATTTCGAAAAAAAAAACCTTCAAAAAATACATTTTGGACAAATTTCCTCAATAAATTCTATTCTTGCAACATATATAGAACGTTTCACAAGGTTTGTGAATTGTCACAACTCAAGGAATAAATAACCAAAGTAATAAAATTAATAATGACAGATATTAACAAATGAATAAATGAATAAAACAGTGAATCAATCAAGAATAGATATGTTATAAAGTAAAAATGCTATCAGTAGCCTGGTAATAAAAATGCACTTCAAAGTTGGGTATCAAAGATCGATCCAGTAAGCATTGTTAATATCATTTTGTTCGCAGGGAACAAAGTCGGCCAGTAATTTCAATCAACAAATGCAGTGATGAAATATATCACAATTGAATGTAGAAATTTATCGTCACTGTATTAAAGGTTTAAAGGAGGCTCATGAATGGCAGAGGCAAGGGACAGTCATGCCCTAGCTAGCAGGAGAATTCCCCAGAGACTGACCATATATATGTTACTCTTCTTAAAATATTGTATTTTTCACAGTTTCCTTACCTCACTGGGCTATTTTCCCTGTTGGAGCCCCTGGGCTTATAGCATCCTACTTTTCCGACTAGGGTTGTAGCTTAGCAAGTAATAATAATAATAATAATAATAATAATAATAATAATAATAATAATAATAATATGATCTGCAGCCAAGGGCCCTCTCCATCCAAGCTAGGACTAGGGAAGGCCAGGCAATGGCTGCTGATGACTTAGCAGGTAGATCTATAGGCTCCCACAAACATCCATATCTCATAAGGATAGTGAGGTTGCAGACACTGTGAGAAACCATTGAGCTTGAGCGGGACTCTAACCCCAGTCCAATAAATCACCAGGCAAGGACGTTTGATTGATTCTCGTTGATCTGGTGTCTATCTACCGAACGATTGCAAGGAAAAACATTAAAAGATGTTTAAATAAATCCTTTAAGAAAGAGACCAGTGCACCTTTGTATAACGAAGAACGAATAAATAAATAGTTTTCCCCAAGGTCTGGAGACGTTGGTTTCCCCCACCTTAGACAAACCACGGTTCTTGATTACCTAACGGGAAATGCTCCCAAAGCATTTCCCTTAAAAATATCCCCGGGGAAATCAGGACAAGTAATGCAAAAGGGATAATATATTTCCCAGACAGAAGCACCGCCCATTGTGCACTCTGACAGACAGAGTGGTTTCATTGTGTTTCATTCGTATGTCATAACTTTTCGCGTGATGATAAGGCGCTCGCTGCCTGGAAAGAGTCTGGTAATAAGGGAAGCAATGCATCTCATTTCATGGTTTTGTTTTTCTCAGGGTTTTCTTTAACCCCTTTTATAATAAATCACCATTTATCATCAATAAGAGAGATTACCCTAGTGCCATATGTGGATGAGTTCATGGTGAGGGGTAGATGGAGATGGTTTGGGCATGCTCTTCGCACTCCCCAAGTGTGATTAGTTCACCAAACTTTCAACTGGGCTCCACAAGGCACTAGAAGAGTTGGAAGACCAGGCCTACATGGCTGAGGACTATGAAGCGTGAAGTAGGAGATGATGAATGGAGAAGTATTGATTTAATAGCTCAACATAGAGTTAGGGGTTGTGGTGGCCTGCTTGTAGCATCCTTACCTGGTGATTGCCAGACTGGGGTTCGAGTCCCGCTCAAACTCGTAAATTCCTTTGGTTGCCGTAACCTTACTAACCTTGTGAGCTAACGATGGGGGGTTTGGGGGAGCCTATAAGTCTATCTCCTCAGTCATCAGCAGCCATTGCCTGTCCCTCCCTGGTCCTAGCTTGGGTGGAGAGGTGCCTTGGGCGCTGATCATATTTATATATGGTCAGTCTCTAGGGCATTGTCCTGCTTGATAGGGCAGTGTCACTGTCCCTTGCCTTTGCCATTCATGAACGGCCTTTTAAACTGGCGAAATCTAACAGAGGCCCTTTGCGTCACTAAGGCGTAGGGGATGATGATAATTATGATTTATCAAGAATAATAACCATTCTAGCATTATATTTCTCAAAGAATTAGGTTTCATAATGCAGGTTTTATTCTAATTATAGTATTATGTAATACCTCGCCGCTATTCCCTTCTATTGCCCGCAGCCTTAGTTCTGTACAATAGATTTCATATATAATGTGACCCCTTTGTTATTCTTCCTGGGATACTTGAACAAATGTGTCCGGTCCGAGGCGCAAAGAGCGCTTTCCTCCACAACTCGTTGGATTTGTGTGCGTGCGCGTTTGGTACGAGTTTGTGTCTTTGAGTGTGCGTTTGGTACGAGTTTGTGTCTTTGAGTGTGCGTTTGGTACGAGTTTGTGTTTGTGTGTGCGTTTGGTACAAGATGTGTGTGTCTTTTATATAATCGTGTTTGCGTGTACGTTTGATACTATAATTGTGTTTGGTACAGTATTTGTGTGTTTGCGCGTGCGTTTGGTATAAGATTGGTTGTGTGTATTTGCGTGTGCGTTTGATACAATATTTTCTGTTTGCCTGTGCAGTTGGTACAAGATTTGTATGTGTTTACGTGTGTCTTTGGTACAATATTTGTATGTGTTTGCAACTGTGTGTTTGTAATAAGATTTGTGTGTTTGCGTGTGCGACTGATGCAGTATTATAGTATTTGCGTGTGCGTTTGGTACAAGATTTGTGTGTGTTTCCGTGTGCATTGGTATAAGATTTGTTGTGTGTTTGCGTGTAGCTTAGGTACAAGATTTGTGAGTTTGCGTGTGCGATTGGTACAAGATTTGTGTGTGTTTGCGTGTAGCTTAGGTACAAGATTTATGTGTGTTTCCGTGTGCATTGGTATAAGATTTGTTGTGTGTATTTGCGTGTGCGTTTTAGTACAATATTTTCTGTTTGCCTGTGCGACTGGTACAAGATTTGTGTGTTTGCGTGTAGCTTAGGTACAAGATTTGTGTTTGCGTGTAGCTTAGGTACAAGATTTGTGTGTTTGCGTGTAGCTTAGGTACAAGATTTGTGTGTGTTTCCGTGTGCATTGGTATAAGATTTGTTGTGTGTATTTGCGTGTGCGTTTTAGTACAATATTTTCTGTTTGCCTGTGCGACTGGTACAAGATTTGTGTGTTTGCGTGTAGCTTAGGTACAAGATTTGTGTTTGCGTGTAGCTTAGGTACAAGATTTGTGTTTGCGTGTAGCTTAGGTACAAGATTTGTGTGATTGCGTGTAGCTTAGGTACAAGATTTGTGTGTTTGCGTGTAGCTTAGGTACAAGATTTGTGTGTTTGCGTGTAGCTTAGGTACAAGATTTGTGTGTTTGCGTGTAGCTTAGGTACAAGATTTGTGTGTTTGCGTGTAGCTTAGGTACAAGATTTGTGTGTTTGCGTGTGCGTCTTCTACACAAAAGAATTAAATTACGAACAGGATTGGTCTTGTATTTTTCATCTCTCTTACAATAAAAGTCAAGAATTTAAAGCTATATTCAATTTGTTTTTCATAACCCCAAGATATTCTCTCAGAGAGTATTCCAGATGCAAGCTTTTATTTTTATTATAACCGATATGTTGAGTCAATGTTAGTCTGTACCGGTGTTTTCTAATACTGTTTTTATTACGAAAGAGAAATTCTCCTCTCTCTCTCTCTCTCTCTCTCTCTCTCTCTCTCTCTCTCTCTCTCTCTCTCTCTCTCTCTCTATATATATATATATATATATATACATATATATATATTCATATATATAATATATTATATATATATATATATATATATATATATATATATATATATATATATTCATACATATAGTATTATATATATATATATATATATATATATATATATATATATATATATATATATATATATATATATATATATTTATTTATTTATTTATTTATACATTTCGGTATTGCTCAGGTCTTCCCGCACTTCGGGTATGTGATGAGGGAATAGTCACACCCTGGTAAGAAGGGATGCGTGTGCGCATATTTTTCCCAATATTTAACCATCATTTTAGTCGGATAGCGTACACTAGTTACTTAATATTTACAATTAGATGTAAATCCATTACGGAGATGTATTTTTAATGTATCAAAATGTATAAATATATTACACAGAATTTTTTAGATGAAATCATAACTCAGACATTAACTTTCAATTCCTATTCTTTCAGAGAGGCCCACCCATACGCAACTCTCCTCTTTGCCATTCCCGATACGCTTTTGCAATTATTAACTGTATCCTGAATGAGCCCTCGGGCGTATATAACCCGCCGGAGGATTGCGACACCTAATTAGCAGGAAACCTCCACTGGATGGTTGGACGTCAGCACTGTCAGCATTCACCTGTAAGTACCCAAAACTTCCGAGTTTTTTGCTCATTAAGACCACAGCATTCCGAAAGTTTCTGCGCTTTACTATAGAGAAGTTTGGGACGAGAGAAAAACTCATTTGTTTTTTTTTTTATGTTTATTAAAACTTATTTTTCAACTTGGGAGTATTTCATACTAGGTAAAGAATGCAGGAAGAGATATTTTAAAAGATTTTTCCATTATGGAAGTGAATCGTGGATGTTGGATGAGAGTTGGACGAAAAAGGTGTTTGTGATATTTATGGTGTAATAATTTTAGAGAGTATTACTTGCTATGCTACAACCCTAGGTGGAAAAATATGCATACATGATTGATATATATATATATATATATATATATATATATATATATATATATATATATATATATATATATATATATATATATATATATATATATATGTCTTACTTATAACTGTAATCGAACAGTTTAACACGTTTTTTTCAAAAAAGCCCATAAAAGAAACAGGAAATATAGATAAATCACTATATTTCGGCCTCTAAACATTGTCCCTCTTCAGGATGTAAAGTATATTTTAATATACGTACATACATGCATACATATATATATATATATATATATATATATATATATATATATATATATATATATATATATATATATATATATATATATATATATACGGATTTTGAGCGAAGCGAAAAATCTATTTTTGGGTGAGATAGCCATGTCGTCCTGATGGAAGTTCCTATAGGGTAGCTTCCTAGGGTATATTACAACTACGGCGATATTCCCAGAGAATTTACCTTAAGGTACCAGAATTCTAACTCCTGGAGCGAGTATCCCTCGTGAAAGGGATATCGCGACATATCAGAGGACGTATTCTAGACACGTCACATGGCAATCTACTACCTGAATAGAGATTCGTCTCGTAGGAGGGAGATTGACGAGATACGAATTCGGGAAAGAAAAAGGGGGGAGCCGCTCCCAAGGCTTCCCAATCCCCCGATTCGTATGCGTGCCTGGCGCCAATCCTGGCGCCATCTGTATTCCTTGTAGCGTACACGAGGTGCTACAGATACTGTATGTAGGGAGGGGTCCTACAGCCCTTTCTTAGAAAGGCAAGGGCGGGTCCATCAGGACGACATGGCTATCTCACCCAAAAATAGATTTTTCGCTTCGCTCAAAATCCGTTTTTTGGGCTCAAGCCATGTCGTCCTGATGGAAGTGTACCAGAGCATTACTGTATCTGTGGATTCTCAGAACGTGCCGTACTCCCCGGAGATATTTATTCCCGGTCGACTAGACCTAGAGACCTAAGATGTTACCGTTATACATCTTTTCAACTAACTATAAACTATGTTAGAGCTTCCTGCCCCCTACAGGGAAGAGTCCTACTAGACTCTGGAAAGTCTCGAAGAGTACATATATCTATGTATGAATCTCAGGCAAGCTAATATAGTGGTCTCGCCCTATATTAAGTAAAGCATAGTTTGTATAGAACTACTGCGTCAATATATTGACCAGTCATCCGCACAATACTTGTATTGGACAAAGGTTTATATCCGCATAGGAAGAAACTAATAAAACCGCCCTCGTCCCTTTATGGGACGGAGTCCTCCCATTAGGGAACTTACATAAACCAATGCAACATAGCTTGCAAAACAGAACAATTCTATCAGAATTATCCCAGATAAGATACATAGAATTAAATGCTCAATTATACCAATAAATTGACACAGGTGAAAGAGACGCAAGGTTCTCAAGAACAAGTTTATTGACAGATAATAAACAGACAGGTTAACAACAAATATATATATTTATATAAAAGGGGGTAACCCAAAACTTTAAGCATAAGTATGATAGTAAACAGAACTTGTTTATCTGAAAGAAAAACCATTAAACACCACTTTAATGAGATACCAAGGTATCAAGTCATAAAAAATCTGTATTACAAATCAATCACATTAGCGTTAGAAACGCTTGGCACACATGTCTGAACTTATGCAAGGTTCACCTTTGAAGGAAGGAACAGTCTATATGGGCACTTGGTGCCCTCATTTAGTTTGTAGTACAGTATGTACCTACACACTCACCCTGGACTTAATCGTCCCAATTAAGACCACTGTTCCTCGCAGAGTTAAACAGTAGGGTTAACTACACGACCCACTGCTACCACAGATCTCTTAAGTTCCTCTACTTGCTTCGCATAGTGGCGAAAGAACACCCTGGAGGATTTCCAGCCCGTGTATGAACGGAGATGTTCAAAATCCATACAATTAAAGAAATTTAGGGATGAGGCAACTTTCCTCGGATCGTGACCTGCGGGTGTACTGTCAGGATCCGCTCTGCGAATAAAATATGTCATTTTCGCTCTGAGTTGATTCAGAGATAAATTTGAGCCTGATGTTTCTCCCCTGAATAGTCGACTACCCTTGAAGTCTGAAGTTCTACGAAGATAGACCTTTAGGCATTCTACTGGACATAGAGATGCATCTTCTTTCAGAGGGCAGATTCTCCAGGGACCCCACCTGTTGGTGGGTAACTCATTCTTGGCGAGAAACGTAGGATCCGGAAACAGGTTCAGCTCCCCCCCATCCAGGAACTGAACACGACCTGCCTCTCTCGAGAGGGCTACGATCTCACTAACCCTGGCCCCGGACGCGAGTGCAAATAGGAAAATAACTTTTTGCGTTAAATCCTTTAACGCACATTCTTCATTGCTCAACAGGGAGGCGAAATGAAGAACTTTGTCTAAAGACCATGAAATGGGCTTTGGAGGTGCTGAAGGTCTGAGCCTAGCGCAGGCTTTCGGAACTTTATTAAAGATCTCGTTACCTAGGTCGATCTGGAAGGCAAATAAAATGGGTCTCATCAAAGCCGATTTACATACTGAAATCGTGTTAGCTGCCAATCCTTGGCCATGGAGGTGGATGAAGAAAGATAAGCAGAAGTCTGTTGAGATCTCCTGCGGATTCTTTGCCTTTACAAAGGCCACCCACTTTCTCCAAGATGACTCATATTGCCTTCTAGTCGATTTGCACTTGTATTCCTCTAGGAAGTCTATGCTAGCTCTCGAAATCCCGAAACGCTTTCTCACCGCTAGGGCGAGAAAATCATGAGCTGCAGGGTCTGGGTTTTCTGTAATGAAGCGCAGACAGTCGACTTCTGGACTCGCTGGGTCAGAACTGGATGTGGTAGCGGCACGAACTTCATCTGTAGTTCCAACGCCAAGGGGAACCACATACTGTTCGCCCACTTGTGGGCCACTATTGCCGCTACCCCCTTGAAGGATCTCAGTTTGTTGAGGACCCTCAACAGAAGGTTGTGAGGAGGGAACAGATAAATCCTGGACCACCTGTTCCAGTCGAGGGACATTGCGTCCACTGCTTCCGCTAAGGGGTCCTCGTACGGGGACACGTACAGGGGCAACTTCTTGTTGTCTTTCGTCGCAAAGAGGTCTATTTGCAGTTCTGGGACTTGATTCAGAATGAAGGAAAATGATCCTGCGTCTAAGGACCATTCCGACTCTATCGGTGTGAACCTGGATAGAGCGTCCGCTGTCACATTGCGGACTCCTTGAAGGTGAACTGCCGACAGGTACCACTTCTTCTTTTCTGCCAATCGGAAAATGGCTAACATCACTTGGTTGAGAGGTGGTGACCTCGACCCTTGTCGATTCAAGCATCTCACAACCACCTCGCTGTCTGTCACCAATCTTATGTGGATCGAGTGACGCGGGGAGACTTTCTTTAAGGTAAGGAGCACTGCCATAGCTTCTAGAAAGTTTATATGAAAGGTCCTGAATAGCTTGGACCAAGTCCCCTGGACTTTTTTCCGATGAGAGTGACCTCCCCATCCCTCCTTTGAGGCGTCTGAGTGAATCGTCATCGACGGGGGAGGTGGCTGAAGAAGAACCGACTTCTTTAGATGTCTGGCTTGGGACCAAGGTCTGAGAAGAGTACGTAGCCGAGGCGGCACTGGTCTTCTCAGGTCTCTTCGCGCGTTTGATGCATACCTTCTCCAAACTCCGGTTGCATCCTTTAGCTGTGCTCTTAGCACTGGGTCTGTCACTGAAGCAAACTGGAGAGAGCCTAGTACCCTCTCCTGTTCGCGTCTTGATATCCTTTTGGAATCTAGAAGTCTCTTGACAGAGCCCGCTATCTCCTTCCTTTTCTTCATTGGGATGGAGAAACTGTGTGACAAAAGGTCCCAGTGGATTCCCAGCCACTGGAACTTTTGGGATGGAGAAAGTCGAGACTTTTTCTTGTTGATCTTGAAGCCTAGGTACTCTAGGAACTGGATCACCTGACTGGAAGCTTGTAAGCATTCGGTCTCGGATGCTGCCCACACCAGCCAGTCGTCCAGGTAGGCTACTACCTGAATTCCCTTTAGGCGTAATTGTTTGAGAGCTGCGCTCGCAAGCTTCGTGAAAATCCTTGGGGCTATGTTTAGCCCGAATGGCATGGCTCTGAAGGCGTACAGTTTCTGTTGTAGCCTGAACCCTAGGTAGGGGGAGAGTCGACGGCTGATTGGGATGTGCCAATAGGCGTCTGACAAGTCTATAGAGACTGAGTATGCCCTCTTGGGCAGTAAGGTCCTTATGTGTTGCAGTGTTAGCATCTTGAATTTGCAATTCACTATGAACTTGTTGAGTGGTGACAAGTCCAGAATGACTCTGAGCTTTTCCGAGTCTTTCTTGGGAACACAAAACAGCCTCCCTTGGAATTTGATGGACTTCACCTTTCGGATCACATTTTTCTCCAACAGTTCTTGAACGTACTCCTCCAAAATGGGGGTGGAGTGTTGGAAAAACCGAAGGCATGGGGGTGGAGTGCTGTACCAGCTCCAACCCAGTCCATTCTTGAGTAGGCTTTGGGCCCAGGGATCGAAGGTCCAGCGATCCCAAAATTTCATTAGTCTCCCTCCTACCGGTATCGTTTCACTTGGACTGCCGTCCTGAGGTCTTGCATCCCTGACCACGACCACCTCTGAATCCCCTTCCCCTTGAGGGGCGCCTAGACGAGCCTCTGGCTGCTCCTCTAGGCTTTGCACGAAAGGAAGAAGACTGTCCTTCGAACGTTGGGGTGAATGTGGTTGACTGACCTGGCACAGCCTGGGGTACCCACTGAAAAGTAGTCGGGGTTTGTGCCACCATCTGGGGCACTGGAGGCAAAGGCAATTGCAGTTGCTGTTGCTGTCTATAAGGCTTGGCTGGCCGAGACGGTAGCCTAGTCCTCATATTCTTCCTCTTTGGTTGAGGACCCTCATCCGGGGAAGATTTTCTTTTGATAGCCAGGCCCCACTTCTGGAGAAGGTTTCTATTCTCCACGGCGGCCTTATCAACAACCTCTTTGACCACATCGGTAGGGAAAAGGTCTTTTCCCCAAATGTTGGAGGATATTAACTTCCTTGGCTCGTGTCTCACCGAAGCCCCGGTGAACACGAACTCCCTGCAAGCTCTCCTTGCCTTGACGAAGCCATAAAGGTCCTTCGTCACTGTGGCTAGGTGAGACTTAGCCACAACCATGAACATTTCATGGACCTTAGGGTCACTTGCCATCGTCTCAAGAGTAGTCTGATGAGACATTGAGGCAGCCAGTCTTTCTTTTGTCTCGAACTCTCTTCGTAAAAGAAATTCGGACAACTTGGGGAGGTCCTCGCCGAATTGCCGTCCGGCAATATCAGCCTCCAACTTTCCCACTGAGAATGTCAGATGGACATCCTTCCAGTCCTTGTGGTCCATAGGCAGAGCCAGCGACAAGGGTTTACACTCCTCCAGGGAGGGGCAAGGCTTGCCGGCCTCGATTGCCTTTAGGACAGCCGCAAACCCTTTTTGTAAAAAGGGGAAGGCTCTATCAGAAGAGGACACAAAAGAAGGGAGCTTCTTGCTCAATGCTGCTACCTTCGAATTCGAGAAGCCCCTCTCTATCATCGAGGATGAAAGTAGGGCTTGAGCCTTAGCATGGTCCATAATAATGACCTCTTTCGGCTCTGTCTCCTCCCTTGAAGCTGGTTCTTTTCTCAGCCGGACATAGCAGTCCGGATATGATGCCTTGCTGGGCCAGAATTCTACCTCCTCTAGGAGAACTGAACCCAGCTTATCCGAAATGACGATCTTACCAGTCGTCATTGGCATGTGCTCAGCATACCTCCATGGGTTAGCATCTGAGCATATGGGAAGGTCTTTCACATTGAGCCTTTTCCGGGGCCCATGTGATTCTGCTAGGGACTGCATACGCAGTTCCATTGCAGCCGCCTTCTCCTGATTCTCCTTCTGCATTTGTTGGATCATTCCAACAATCGAAGAGAGGGCCTGTCCCAGTTCTACTGGGAGACCAGCGGATGTTGAGGGGATGGGCTCCGGCATCTGAACCGGAGTAGCCGACACCTCGTCGACCCCATCCTCTGCGACATCCGGGGTTTGAACTTGATCCTGACCTTCTGCCAGGAGGTCTTCTTCCAAACCTTCGTCCACATCAGACATCCTGTCACACAACTGGATGTCTTGCATCGCATCTGCGACTTCCTCGTCCACCTGGACTAGGTCTTGGGGGATCTCCTCTTGAGGCTGGGGAATCACTGCTTCAGCTGATGCCTGGGGAAAAAGATACGCCCTCATCTTCTCACTAGGAAGATAAGGGCCAGAGGTGTTCTTCTTGAAGCCCCTTACCCAAGTACGGAGCTTTTCCCTAGCTATATCCCTTGATTCCGCCGTTCTAGGGGAATCAAAAGCCTCAGTAATCAGGTTAGTGCATACAGTACATACCTGAGGGTCCCAATACTGGAGATCCTCCTTGGAGACAGCGCATGCTGCGTGTCTCCTACAACACTCATGTCCGCAGAGGTTCCTGCTACGGACATTGCAGAAAACATTTCCGCACTTCGGAGGGTCCTCCTGTAAAGAGAAAAAATTTCCATGAGTATCAAGTGAACTATGTATCACTGGATATGCATAGTATAGCATAACAATTCATAAAGGAAAGACACACACTTGTGTTTCCCTCACAACCCATTGTTGCAGCTTTCCAGATAATAAAATCAAAATTGGTTTATCTCTACTAGAGTAACCAATGCAAGGTTTCCAGAGGAAACAGGTGGAGCTCACACCTAGGCAATGATTTTAAAATCCTGGATAATAGACGGGGAAGACTCTGCTTCCTGTCTGAGGGCAACAGCAAAGGGCTGTGCAAGAAAACACAATAGTGTTAGAAGATACAGTGCTGTACCTAAACTTTTACTATAGTTTTCTTCTTACTGTATATGCTATACAGAAGAATACTAGTACAGTATAGGAGGATGTGTGCCGGCCTGCCTTTGCCGGCCGGCACACACCACAATTAGCTTTAAAGTATACTACTTAACAGCTATAGGGCGGCAGCCTTCTGGTTCAAATGCCTGTGCCGGCGGCAGTAGCTGCCGGCCAGCAACAGCCAGTGTTGGCCGGCAATGACTGCCGGCCAGTAACTACACAAGGTAGTACCTAGCTGCCGGCCACACTCTTGGTGACCGGCAGACAAGGACTGACATAAGCCGGCCGGCAAAGGTACAAGACCGATGCCAGCCGGCAGCAAAAGAACCAGAAGACTACACCTGCCCGGCTGTCTGCCTCATAGGCCGGCAGCCGGGACAGGTACAGCACTAGAAGAAAATAGAATGGATGCCGGGATAAGAGTGTACACGACCCCCCAAGCCCGGCAACCGAAAGAGTGCATATAAGGAAGGGGAGAAACTTAATTCAGGCTTCCTTGACCAATGCCGTCCGGCTCTGTCGGCAGGCATGGATGAGGGACCAAGAGAGGTCCGGGCAGCACTCGAAAACATAAGACCCTTGCCGGCCAGCATCTCAGCCGGCCGGCAATGGCCTTAGTCAATTCCACATCCCAACCTATACTAGGTCCAGAAGTAGAATGACTTACAGTACAGTAATACCCCTGCCGGCCAGCTCTGCCGGCCGGCAAGGTACAGTACAGTAATGGCAAGGCCATTACGGAGATAGAGGGGGAAGGGACAAAAGGGTCCTGCCAACCTTGCTTTAGTGACAGATCACCCGCAGCCAAGAACTCTGTCTTAGCCTAAGGGAGATCTAAGGGAAAGGCCAGCAATACTTGCCAGCTTCCAAAGCACCAAAGCAAGGAAGGCGTTGCTATTCCCAAGGGAAGATTTTATCCTCCCCAAGAACAGCAACAGGACTTAGTCTGGTCGATCACAAAAGGAGGAATCATACTACAGAAACCTTCGATAGTGACCTAAGGGAGCTAAGCTCCCTTTATAAGTGTTAGGTCAGCGAGGGGAACTCTGCCCCAAGCCAGACAACACGGACCAGACTAAAAAACTCTGTTGTTCTGTCCCTCTTTGAACCAGACTTTGCTGGAACAGGAAGGTACAGTAACACCCTAGTATAGTTTTATCGAAAATAAATTCGGAAAAAACCACTTAGGGATAAGCCCAAGGCTTAAACAGAGGGAAAGGGATTGCATACCTTCTCCGAAGAAAAGAAAGCAACCGGGGAGAATAATAAAGTATACTAAGGCTCCATAAGCAATTAACCTAGGCACCAAGAGAATCGATTACCTAATTCACCGAAACTCTCACGTATACAATCTTGGAAATATTCCACACAGTCTAAAATGTATAAAATATAGCCTAAAGCTTTAATAAACTTTTAATTACACTCGGAAAAACCAAAATCATGCATTAAGTACTAGGACCAAACGACTAGGCTACATGGCCTAGCGTAGGCCAGAATGGCGAATACTTCGCCAAATAATACTAAGCACGAAAGGAAATCCTATGTAAAGCTAAATAGCTAAAATTTATTAAGCAAAACAACCAGGAATGTCACTCTGACTAACTAATTTATACCTAGCGAGTGACAGTGTCCAGGACACCTCTGGTAGGCTACGGCTCATGTATCAAAGATTAATCCTATTAATCACTCAAAATTTTACCAAGAGCCTACATTTATACATAACAGACACTATACTCAACTTATCCGAGGCCAACGAAGACGGAGAAGCCATGAAAAGCTGAATAAATCCAAGATTTGCGAGAAAAACAGGAAAAAACACCGAGTTGTTAAGATACGCAAAAAGGAATACAGATGGCGCCAGGATTGGCGCCAGGCACGCATACGAATCGGGGGATTGGGAAGCCTTGGGAGCGGCTCCCCCCTTTTTCTTTCCCGAATTCGTATCTCGTCAATCTCCCTCCTACGAGACGAATCTCTATTCAGGTAGTAGATTGCCATGTGACGTGTCTAGAATACGTCCTCTGATATGTCGCGATATCCCTTTCACGAGGGATACTCGCTCCAGGAGTTAGAATTCTGGTACCTTAAGGTAAATTCTCTGGGAATATCGCCGTAGTTGTAATATACCCTAGGAAGCTACCCTATAGGAACTTCCATCAGGACGACATGGCTTGAGCCCAAAAAAATATATATATATATATATATATATATATATATATATATATATATATATATATATATATATATATATATATATATGCGATGGTTCATGGATGTATGGAATTTATAATATAATCTGTATCTTTCCTGACTATTAGTATGATAGTTGAAATAAAACTGTATTTCTTAATGATATAAACGAAAGTAAAACTATTTTTAAAGATCTTTGAAATCTTTCCTTAAGCTCCAATAGACTTAGTCCCTTGATTAAAATAAAAATAATTATCTGCAAAAGAGATCAGAAACTAATTTTGGATTCGTAAAATCATGCAAGAATTATTTATTTATATAATGAATATCAATAAATCCCACTTGAAGCAGTTACGTGGTCATAATGATCATGCCTAATTAGATAATTAAATCTAAATATACAGATTAGCCAAAATTAACAGCTCTGGGCGTGAAGTTATATTTGCATAAGCAACACAGCATTAAAGGTTTAAATGCCGCTCATGGATGGGGGAGGCAAGGGACAGCGATATTGCCATATCAAGCAGGACAATGCCCTAGAGACTGACCATATATACATGTAATCAGCGTCCAAGCCTCCTCTCCATCCAAGCTTTGAGTAGGGAGAGCCAGGCAAGGGCTGCTGATGACTCAGCAGGTAGACCTATAGGCTCCCCCAAACCAACCTCTATCCTTAGCTCACAAGAATGGTGAGGTTGCAGCGACCAAAGGAACCAATGAGTTTGAGTGGGACTCGAACCCCAATCTGGCAATCACCAGTCAGGGACGTTACCACATCGGCCACCACAAACCTGAAAAAACTTAGATTTACACACCTATCATTACCGAAATTATTACGCAAACTTATTTGCGCGCGGCGGTTTGTATACGCGAATTATTTCCCTCCGGAGTTATGGCGTTCTGCAAAACTAATAAGGCGTCTCATTACCGTTGCTGAATCTCTGCATACTAATTCCAGGCCAAGGAAAAAATTTCTTTCTATTGGCGTCCTTTAGAATATCGTTAAAAGAGGAGAATATTTATCATTGTGAAACTAAAACGACCTTCAAATTGTGGCATGTTTCATTTCTTCATTATTGAATGGCATATTTCATTCATTGTTGAATTATTCAATTTCATTTATTCATTATTGAATGACATATTTCATTTCTTCATTATTGAATGACATATTTTATATATTCATTATTGAATGACATATTTCATTCATTCATTATTGAATGACATATTTCATTCATTTAATATTGAATGACACATTTCATTTATTCATTATTGAATAAAATTTTACATCCATTCATTATTGAAGGATATATTTTATTCATTAGTTATTGAATGATATTCCATCCATTCATTATTCAATTTAATTTATTCATTATTGAATGACCTTTCATCCATTCATTATTCAATTTCATTTATTATTGAATGACATTTCATTCATTCGTTATCCAATTTCATTTATTCATTATTGAATGACATTTCATTCATAATTCAATTTTTTTTATTCATTATGAATGATATATTTCATTCATTCATTACTTCATCCAAAATGTGAAGATAATCCCAAGAAATAACATTCTTAACGTAACATCGAAAAAACATCCATCAATTTTTTTCCCCGAGCCTATTTTTTTTATCAAATCCCGCGAGGATGTTAAACTCATTAACAACGTCATAACTTCCCCCATCCCTTATTTTCACGGTTTATCTACTCCAAATCAACCGGGCACTAACGTTCTGAAGTTAATCTACTCCAAGACGAGCTTGCTTATCGAACGCGCGGAATCTAATTATTCAGAACTAATTTCTTTTTAAAAAGATCTCGAAGCTGAGCCTCTTTAACCACGTTA
>NC_090742.1:16968425-16985925 GCF_036898095.1 Palaemon carinicauda
GTAAATATACTATGATGTATATGTTATAAATTGTAAGATTGTTAATATGTATTTCATAATAATAAATAAAAAAATAAATGGTGAAAAAGTATTATCAGATAATGTAGGTACGAGACGTCTTGGGTGGTACAGTTGGCTTCATTAATTCCGGTACACTTCACGGGAAGCTAAGGAGACTTCTGACAGCTGTACATTGTAGTAAACAACGCTGTGTGTAGCGCAAGGGAAAATGTTGGCAACACTGCCTGTTAAACAAAGTCACTGGCCTTGTAAATAAACGATCAAAATAATATTTATTCATTTTACGAAGTGCTTAATATAAGAAAATATTGTTATATGCCTAACAGTACTTCGTAAATTAATAAATATTCTTTTGATATCGTGTTTAACAAGTTAATTGACAGTGTTGCCACATGTTTCTGTTTTGCCATAGCCTATGTACCATGGTCTTTCACTGTCTTGGGTTAGAGTTCTCTTGCTTGAGGGTACATTCGGGCACACTATTCTATCTAATTTCTCTTCCTCTTGTTTTGTTGAATTATTTAAAGTTTATATATGAAACATTTATCTTAATGTTACTGTTCTTAAAATATTTTATTTTTCCTCGTTTCCTTTCCTCACTGGGCTATTTTCCCTGTTGGGGCCGCTGGGCTTATAGCATCCTGCTTTTCCAATTAAGGTTGTAGTTTAGCAATTAATAATAATAATAATGATAATAATATTAATAATAAAAAGTGTCCCGTGAAGTGTACCGGAATTAATGAAACCAACTGTACAATAATTTCCCCCGAGTTCAGAAGGCCGTGAATCCTCTACAATAGACCCACTATCAGCCTATAGATATAAAACAGTGAGGTTGAATTTACAAGTTCTTGATTTTATCTCGGATATATGATTTTTTATTTTCTTTGTGCAATCGTTTTTACTATAGTAAAGCTCCTATCCACTTATATATCTCCTTGCCAGTACAATAGGCCTAATCTCAGTGTCACCAATGACAAAGCTACAAATACCAGTTGCGTTGTTGCCAATTTATAAATATTTATGGTACTTAAAATATACTTTGCTCTTCTGATCTTTCTATCATCAATCCATCTGTTAGTCACTATTATCTAATTTTTCTTATTTCAGTTCAGACTTGGTTCAAATTATTTTTGTTGAACAGGTTGACACAAGTTTCGTTTTGTAGTATATATGTTACTTATTAATCTAACAGTGCTATTTACCTTTTTTTTTATATTTTATCATCATCTTTTTAATTCAAAGTTAGCTTTTCCACATGGGACCATTTGACTTTCAGTATTCTACCTAAATATCCTACTTTTCCTAGTGGCAGTTGGGCTGCAATAAAGATGGTGATAACATTGAAAACATTTATTCGGTTGGCTCAAAGCACCAGCCACACGTCAAGATACTACCGTTAGAGAGTTATTGGGTCATTTGACTGACCAGATAGTACTACATTGGATGCATCTCTGGTTACGGCTCATTTTCCCTTACCTTCATATACACCAAATAGTCTGGTCTATTTTCACATATGCTCCTTTTTCCTCATACACCTGGCAACACTAAAATAGCTGAAAAAATTCTTCTTCACTCAAAGGGTTAACTACTGCACTGTAATTGTTTATTGATTACTTTCCACTTGGTAAAGGCAGAAGAGACTCTTTAGCTATGGTAAGCAGATCTTTCAGTTGGTCACTCCGAAATCAAACCATTGTTCTCTAGTCTTGCTTAGTGCCATAGCCTCTGTACCATGGTCTTCCACTGTCTTGGGTTAGAGTTCTCATGCTTGAGGGTACACACAGGCATATTATTCAATCTGTTTCCTTATTTCGTCTCCTCACTGGGCTATTTTCCCTGTTGGAGTCCTTGGGTGTATAGATTCCTGCTTTTCCAACTAGGGTTATAGCTTAGTTAATAATAGTGATAATGATAATTTAGTAAGATTTCTTATAGATATAGCAGTGCTACATTCATGCACCTATTCTTGTAATTAGATTTAATTCAGTACGTTCGAATACTTCATAATTTACTTCTAGTTTAGTCCATCCTCGGCACTCAGTAGAATTCATAGATATAGTTGGTACAATTTCATTTATTTTTAAACACAAACTGTACCTGAATACCTCATACATCTGCCGTTGTCTTTGATGTGTGGTCTTTGACAGTAGAAAAATATAGTCTGGTTTAATCTTCATTCTTTTGACCCATGACATTTTAGACGTACTATTTTTCACCTTCTCGGTTTCCTGATTTGATGAATAGCGGTTTGTTTTTTATCTTTTTTATGTGCTTCTAATCTTAGTTGGCTCTGCATAGTCATTAGATTGTTATTTTTACGTACCTTATAGTTGTTTCGTCAAATTAACTGAATGAAGATATAGTTTCTCAAATTTAATATTTGTAAATAAATGTATTCGACCCTATTTTACTTTTGTAAATAAAGATATTTCTCCTAAATTTAACTTTTCAAAATAGATATTCCCCCTCTTATTTTGCCTTAATATATGATGATACTCCATCTTCCTTATTACCTTTCAATATATATTGATTCCCCCCTTCCATTTTACCTTACTCAATAGAAATATTCCCCCCTTCCATTTTACCTTACTAAATAGAAATTTCCCCCCTTCCATTTTACCTTACTCAATAGAAATTTTCCCCCCTCCATTTTACCCAAGAAATATTCCCTTCCATTTTACCTTACTAAATAGAAATATTCCCCCCTTCCATTTTACCTTACTAAATAGAAATTTCCCCCCTTCCATTTTACCTTACTCAATAGAAATATTCCTCCCCCTTCCATTTTACCTTACTAAATAGAAATTTCCCCCCTTCCATTTTACCTTACTAAATAGAAATATTCCTCCCCCTTCCATTTTACCTTACTAAATAGAAATTTCCCCCCTTCCATTTTACCTTACTAAATAGAGATTTCCCCCCTTCCATTTTACCTTACTAAATAGAAATTTCCCCCCTTCCATTTTACCTTACTAAATAGAGATTTCCCCCCTTCCATTTTACCTTACTAAATAGAAATTTCCCCCTTCCATTTTACCTTACTAAATAGAAATATTCCCCCCCCCCCTTCCATTTTACCTTACTAAATAGAAATATTCCCCCCCCCCCTTCCATTTTACCTTACTAAATAGAAATATTCCTCCCCCTTCCATTTTACCTTACTAAATAGAAATTTCCCCCCTTCCATTTTACCTTACTAAATAGAAATTTCCCCCCTTCCATTTTACCTTACTAAATAGAAATTTCCCCCTTCCATTTTACCTTACTAAATAGAAATTTCCCCCCTTCCATTTTATCTTACTAAATAGAAATTTCCACCCTTCCATTTTTCCTTACTAAATAGAAATATGCTAAATAGAAATTTCTCCCCTTCCATTTTACCTTACTAAATAGAAATATCCCCCCTTCCATTTTACCTTACTAAATAGAAATTTCCCCCTTCCATTTTACCTTACTAAATAGAAATTTCCCCCTTCCATTTTACCTTACTAAATAGAAATATGCTAAATAGAAATTTCTCCCCTTCCATTTTACCTTACTAAATAGAAATTTCCCCCCTTCCATTTTACCTTACTAAATAGAAATTTCCCCCTTCCATTTTACCTTACTAAATAGAAATTTCCCCCCTTCCATTTTACCTTACTAAATAGAAATATGCTAAATAGAAATATGCTAAATAGAAATTTCTCCCCTTCCATTTTACCTTAACGAATGAAGATATCCCATCTCATTCACATTTGGAGTACAAACTCGAATTGTTCTGCGTCATTATCATTTGATTCCCTGTCTATTTTCCCCTTCTATTTTTATCCCAAGCTCTGTGGTGCCACGGATTGCGAGTCAACATACGAACGAGTAATCCATAGTTTTTTTTTTTTTTTTCCAAAATGCGATGCGATTCTTCTGTCATTCTTTGAGTCGGCTAATTTTTCAGGCTGTCAGTTTCTTTCACTGAATTTTACACTTGTAGTTTTCTATTCATTATTTTTTCTGTAATTCATTTTCTTTTTTTTATCCGTAATTGGGGGAGGGGCTACGATTAGATTAAATTGATCTGGCTGGTTATGGATTGGCACATATAAAGAATTTCGGTTGTATCGATCTTAGAAGTAAAACTTCTTTCTAAAATCAGAACATTTAAAACTTCCTCTAATTGTTTTAAGTTATATTAAAACCGTCTAGAGTGTATTGAAGTTTTTGCAGAATATAGAACAAATACTTAAAATAATTGTATTAGAAAAACTATTTTTTTTTTCTTTTTTTGAGAACTTTACAGCAGCCCCTCACCTCCTGCCTGCCCCGTTTTTTTTAACCTTTGACCTGACCTCAGCTCCCGCTTCTATATATTAATCTTCCTATCCAGCCTCTCTAACTTGCACATCAAAACACAACTGTGTTGTTTTCCTCTTGTTTCATCTTTTAAGTATTCGTACCTCGTTTCCTTTATTTTTCGAATCTTTATTTTGCTCTTCTTAACTCCCTCTTCCTCACCTCTTTACAAAGTTATCAGTAACATAGTCTTGGTGTTGAGTGGCCTTACAGGCCCCAGCGTTTGGCTGTATACTAATTAAAAAATTCAATTTTGAAATCTAGTCTCAGAAACCTGCTAGATAATCGCATGAAACTTTCAGCATTCAAATTAAGTCTTAAGTCTTTTCTATAATTGTGACTGTTACATGAAGTGAACTCTATCCTCCCAAGTTCGAACCCTGGTGTGCAATAACAATTTATTAATTTCTTAACCTAAATTTGGATTTCAATGTCTTCAGTGCAAAACGAATTCCGCTTTCACCCTCATAAAAAATGGTAATTGGAAAGTAGACAAATTGAAAGATTTGGTTATTAATACTAATTTGATAAATAAAAAACATAATTTTATTCTGTTGACCAGAAGAAAAACATTTGCTCTAATCATACTAAGAATGGGGCTCATTTATTCGTGTTTCTGGTACCAGACCAATTTTTGAATATGGCCCCTTTTGATATACTTTATTTATTCATTAACTTATTAACTTTCTGATATAAAGAGTCAATGGAATGGCCAACGCAATCCTTTATTTGACGCAGGCCCAGAGAAACCAGGTTATCACAATTAAAGAGTATTATCAAAGCGGTGATTACTCAGTTTGCTATTTTCCCCTGTTGGAGCCCTTGTGCTTATAGCATCTTGCTTTTCCAACTAGGGTTGTAGCCTAGCTAGTAATAATAATAATAATAATAATAATAATAATAATAATAATAATAATAATAATAATAATAATAATTAGTCGATTACATTAATATCATTAATCTTGAAGAACCCTAATAATATTTTTTATTAAGATTCAAACACGACGAATAAAAGTAAAGGAATGAAGAAAAAGTTAGGTATATAGGAAGAAAAAAACGGGGTAATTTCCATTATCTGACCTCATTAAGTTTTTTTCCTTATTATATACATTAGTTGAATAGACGAGACCTTTGTGAAGTTCAAAACTTGGTGCAAATACGTTTTATGTTCATCAGACTGCACGAAGCCTAATTCTTCAGATATATGCCGTTTATCATGTCTATCTTACATTGTTATTTACGTTATTTTGTTTCATTATAGTTTGTTCTTTACTTATCAGTTTCATTTTTTAAGTGATCTGGTTTTCCATTCTAAAATAATAATAATAATAATAATAATAATAATAATAATAATAATAATAATAATAATAATAATAATAATAATAATAAAGAACAATTGCCTGGGTACATGCATAGATATATTTCTTTCCTGTCATGCTGAACAGCAGTGGGGAGAGCTTTTAGTCATACCCTGGTGAGAGGGGGTACCCCAAGAGGTAGCCTACACTCGGAAACCACAATCCCCCACAAATTGCCGAACTTGCGGATTATAGTTAGGAAGGGGAGATTGGTAGGAAGGGTTGAACATTAGTGTGAGCGTGCGTATATATGTATATACATCTAAATATTTAGCCATTATTTTTGACGGGGCGCATACACTTGTTACTAGAGGGGCACTCAGTAGAGCGCAGACCTTCGCCGCGGCAGCTTATTCCTCGACCTTGATCTTGATCTTTACCTTTGATATTAACATGTATTAATTGACGTGGATTTTTATGCACTCAAATGTGAACCAACTTTGAAGTCTCTGTGACAATGATGTCTAAATTTATGGCTGAATACGTGAATTGGACATTTTGCTTGACCGTGACCTTGGCCGTTGACCTTAACCTTGCAAAATTTAATCATTTCCAGCTTTTTACATAACAGTTAATCCCTGCAAGTTTCATTACTCTATGATTAAAATTGTGGTCAGGAAGCTGTTCATAAATAAACACACACACAAACAGGGGCGAAAACATAACCACCTTCCAAGTTCTTTGGCGGAGGTAATAATAATAATAATAATAATCATAATAATAATAATAATAATAATGATAATAATAATTTCAATTAATTTCATTTTGCCCTTATCTAATAATAATAATAATAATAACAATAATGATAATAATAATAATAATAATAATAATAATAATAATAATAATAATTCCCCTTAGCTATGAAAGCCAAAAGTTGGGCGGAACTAAAAATAATAACATAGGGTTTCATTCAGATCCTAAATTGGCGGGCTGTCAAAATGATTGAAATACATTACCGAAAAGTGTAAACGGTTGGTACTCTTTTTCCATCCATTAAAATTATCAATGTCAGTAAGCGTTAGATGTTGGGCTTGTGTTCTCCATTGTCAATTAGACTTGTAACACCGTGTTACAATTACCTAAAAAAGGCTGTAGTTGTTATTATTTATTTTCTTTCTGATAAGACCAGTATGGAAGTAATTGAAAATTACTTTTGTTTATTATCATTATTATTATTTATCATTATTATTATTATTGTTGTTGTTGTTGTTGTTGCTGTTGTTGTTGTTGATGTTGATGTTGTTGTTATTATTATTATTATTATTATTAATTTCATTATTATTATTATTATTATTATTATTATTATTATTATTATTATTAATTTCATTAATATTATTATTATTATTATTATTATTATTATTATTATTATTATTAGATAAGGCCAGAATGGAATTAATTGAAGTTATTATTATTATTATTATTATTATTATTATTATTATTATTATTATTATTATTATTATTGTTGTTGTTTTTGATTTTGGTGTTGTTTTTGTTATTACTATTATTATTATGTTCAGATAAGACCAGAATGAAAATAATTGAAATTATTATTATTAATTTTCTAAGATATTATTATTATTATTATTATTATTATTATTATTATTATTATTATTATTATTATACTAATTATTATTATATTATTATTATTATATTATTATTATTATTATTATTATTATTATTATTATTATTATTATTATTATTATTGTTATTATTATTATTATTATTTTGATAGCAGTAGTAATTGCTGTGATAGCAGTAGTATTAGTAGTCTTTTTTTCAATGCGATGAAAAAACAATTGAACGATTGTGTAGAAAATATTGAAAAAAACTAAACAATTAGAAATATTAAATAAGAAAAAAAAAACATTATGCAGAAGTAATCAAAGCGCTAACTTCATATTCCACCAATTTACCGATTCTGCATTCTATTGCTATTGATATTGCCATTACTAGCATTCTATTGCTATTGATATTGCCATTACTAGCATTCTATTGCTATTGATATTGCCATTACTAGCATTCTATTGCTATTGTTATTACTAGCATTCTATTGCTATTACTAATGCTATTGCTATTACTAATACTATTGCTATTACTAGCATTCTATTGCTATTACTAATGCTATTGCTATTACTAATGCTATTGCTATTACTAGCATTCTATTGCTATTGATATTACTGGCATTCAATTGCTAATGCTATTGCTATTGCTATTACTAGCATTCTATTGCTATTGTTATTACTAGCATTCTATTGCTATTGCTATTACTATCATTCTATTGCTATTGTTATTGCTATTGCTACTACTAGCATTCTATTGCTATTGCTAGTGCTATTGCCATTACTAGCATGCTATTGCTAATGCTAATGCTATTGCTAGCATTCTATTGCTATTGCTAATGCTATTGCTATTACTAGCATTCTATTGCTATTGCTAATGCTATTGCTATTACTAGCATTATATTGCTATTGCTAATGTTATTGCTATTACTAAAAAATGTATTCTAAATCAATCGAAAATACCGAAAAAAAAAACAAATTTAAAACGATAAAAAACAGTTCACTTTTCTATTGGTCCTTAAAAATACGAATTTTAAATATCTTAAAAGTTTATAAATAATTTGGTTTCTCTGTTTATTAGATCTTCTAAGAATTTATGCTAATTTTTTAAGAACTATAGATTAAGACATGTATAGAATACCCCGAACTCTGTACAGTTTGCGATGAAGTAGAAGTCATTTTCAAACTACACTTTATGAAAACCGTAAAAATCCTGGAATAAATGTTGCCAGGCATTTACAGTTTTAAAAATGGATATATTGACGTAAAGGAGCCATATTACGGTCATCAACCCATAAAGGATAATAAAAAGGTACGGTAAAAATTACAGTCGCCTGTATTTTGCTGAAATACGGCTGATAACAGTATATTTTTACGGAGAATTTACGATTAAAATTACAGTTTTTTTTTCAACAGTGTATATACAGAAACCCGCTTCCCCTCCACTTCGGAAACAACACAAAGAAATAAACATACAAACATCACGCGAAATCGTGCCAATAATAAGCCCACGCATTATTGAGACCACAGCCGAGTATACAAAAAATAAAAAATAAATAAAATAAAAAATATTCATCCTGTTATTGGCTCCGTGAAACTAGACCCCGAAAAAAAAAGATATCAATGAGATCAACAGATGGGGACCAGTCCACCATTAAAGTTCCGAGAAGCCATTGTAATACAAAAAAAAAAATAAATAAATAAATAAATAAATAAAAATCTAAATAATGATAAATATGTCTGAGCTTCTGCTAACAATTCCAAGTGATGTTTGCGACTCTATACTTAGAAGCACCGACGTGTAGTTGATGACAAAAGTCATGTGTGATATGTTGACTGCTTTATGGAATAGGGAGCACCTACAATATACATAGATCGATGTGAATTGAAATTATTTGAGTTTCCTTATTATATTTTTAGCTCAATAATAATTTTAATAATTCTAATATTAGTGATACTACTACTACTACTACTACTACTACTACTACTACTAATAATAATAATAATAATAATAATAATAATAATAGTAGTAGTAGTAGTAATAATAATAATAATAATAATTATAAAAATAATGATAATAAGAACAATAATAATAATGATGATGGTAATGATCATGAAAATTATGATAATATATTAACAACAACAACAACAATAATAATAATAATAATAATAATAATAATAATAATAATAATAATAATAATAAAAATAATAATAATAATGATGATGATAATGATCATGAAAATTATGATAATATATTAACAACAATAATAATAATAATAATAATAATAATAATAATAATAATAATAATAATGATAATAAGAACAATAGTAATAATGATGATGATAATGATCATGAAAATTATGATAATATATTAACAACAACAACAACAATAATAATAATAATAATAATAATAATAATAATAATAATGATGATAATGATAATAATAATAATAATAATTCATCTTGACAAAAGAGGCCTTTTGATATACACGTAAAAAAAAATAACTCATCACTCATTGAATGATGAAAAAACATGAGGAACGATGAGTAGTTGTGATGAATAACGGAATGGTGTTGTTGCAACCACAAAAAGGAAAAAAAAGAAAATAATGCAACACATCGTTAACCGAGTTGAGTCTTGTGTTGGCTGAACGTTTATGATGTAATTTTAGTTTCATTGAGGCTAGAGAGCGACTACGCTGGAATAATAAAAAGCAGCAGGAATGAAAAATAAATGTAATGGATAACAAAACGGATGGTTAAAAGTACATAAAATGTAAGCATAATTATTAATGTATTCAGCTACGTGCCAGTGACCGAGTTGAGTCTATAGCGTTTAAAGGTTTAAAGGCTGCTCATGAATGGGTGACCTTGCCCTAGAGACTGACCATATATACATACGATATGCGCCCAAGCCCCCTCTCCACTCAATCTAGGAACAAGGAGAGCCAGGCAATGGCTGCTGATGACTCAGCAGATAGACCTGTAAGCTCCCCCAACACCACATCCTTACCTTACAAGGATGGTGAGGTTGCAGCGACCAAAGGAACTAACGATTTTGACCGTAACTCGAATCCCAGTCTGGCGATCACCATTCAGGGACGTTGCCACATCGGCCACCACAACCCTTGGCTTGGTTGAGTCAATTTTGCTTTAATTATGTGAAGTTAAAAATATTCATGATATCCTTTATGGCATATGAAGCCCCCCCCTCCCACCCACCACCTCACAAACCCCCCCCCCCCTCCTTATAGCCCCCAGTCTCAAGAAAAGTAAATTTAGCATGATTATTGAAACTAATTTAACTTGTTTGAATCTAAAAAGAAAAATCGAGTCGTGTGTGGAACAGAAAACATCCAAGTATACATGTATCTCAAATTAATATAAAGCATTCAGGTATACATGTATATCAAATATATATAAAATATTTAATTATACATGTATCTCAAAATAGTAATAAAAACATTTAAGTATACATGTATCTCAAATTAACATGAAAAATACCTAGGAATATATGTATCTAGAATAAATGTAGAACATTCAGGTATACATGTAACTCATATTGATATGAAATATTCAGGTATACATGTTTCTCAAAATAATATAGAATTTTCTGGCATTCATGTATCTAAAATTAGTATAAAACATTCAGGCATACATATTTCTCAAATTAATATAAAACATTTATGTATACAACAATTACAACCGATTCTAATCCACTGCGGGACAAAGGCCTCAAACATGTCCTTATTCATGTCTGGGATTTGGACAGTTTTCATCACCACGCTAGCCAGTGTGGATTGGTGATAGTGGGAGGTTTTCGTCTGATCGCTCACAGCAAACCAACCTAGTATGAACGGCCCTGACTAGTACACCTTTGCTGATCATGGTGATACGTTAACTCGTTCACAACGTTAAGGGGTTATTATTATTATTATTATTATTATTATTTGCTAGTCTACAACCCTAGTCGGAAAAGCAGGATGCTATAAGCCCAGGGGCTCCAACAGGGAAAATAGCCCAGTGAGGAAAGGGAATGAAAAATAAAATATTTCAAGAACAGTAACAACATTGAAATAAATATTTTCTATATAAACTATAGAAACTTTATCAAAACAAGAGGAAGAGAAAATAAGATAGAATAGTGTGCCCGAGTTTACATGTATACATGTATCTCAAATCAATGTAAAATATTCAGGTATACATGTATCACAAATTAATATCCAAAATCCCCGCATGGAGGTTATGACGTCAATGCACCCCCCCCCCCTTTTTTTTGGCCTTTTACTTTACCTACTTTCCCTCTTCCTTTTTTTCTTGTTGTCCAACCTCTCTCTCTCTCTCTCTCTCTCTCTCTCTCTCTCTCTCTCTCTCTCTCTCTCTCTCTTGATATGTTGGGTTATAATTCAGTGATTTCAGACTAATCAATGATGAAAATGAAATTGCAATTTAACGAAAGCTGAACAAAAGTCGTCTTGTTTGGCAATTTAACGAAAGCTGAACAAAAGTCATCTTCTTTTGCAATTTAACGAAAGCTGAACAAAAGTCATCTTCTTTTGCGGTTTAACGAAAGCTGAACAAAAGTCATCTTGTTTTGCAATTTAACGAAAGCTGAACAAAAGTGATCTTGTTTTGCAATTTAACGAAAGCTGAACAAAAGTCATCTCGTTTTGCAATTCAACGAAAGCTGAACAAAAGTGATGTTGTTTTGCAATTTAACGAAAGCTGAACAAAAGTCATCTTGTTTTGCAATTTAACGAAAGCTGAACAAAAGTGATCTTGTTTTGCAATTTAACGAAAGCTGAACAAAAGTCATCTCGTTTTGCAATTCAACGAAAGCTGAACAAAAGTCATCTTGTTTTGCAATTTAACGAAAGCTGATCAAAAGTCATCTTGTTTTGCAATTTAACGAAAGCTGAACAAAAGTCATCTTGTTTTGCAATTTAACGAAAGCTGAACAGAAGTGATCTTGTTTTGCAATTTAACAAAAGCTGAACAAAAGTCATCTCGTTTTGTAATTCAACGAAAGCTGAACAAAAGTCATCTGGTTTTTCAATTTAACGAAAGTGGATCAAAAGTCATCTTGTTTTGCAATTTAACGAAAGCTGAACAAAAGTCATCTTGTTTTGCAATTTAACGATAGCTGAACAAAAGTGATCTTGTTTTGCAATTTAACGAAAGCTGAACAAAAGTCATCTCGTTTTGCAATTCAACGAAAGCTGAACAAAAGTCATCTTGTTTTGCAATTTAACGAAAGCTGATCAAAAGTCATCTCGTTTTGCAATTTAACGAAAGCTGAACACAAGTCATCTTGTTTTGTAGTTTAACGAAAGCTGAACAAAAGTGATGTTGTTTTGCAATTTAACGAAAGCTGAACAAAAGTCATCTCGTTTTGCAATTCAACGAAAGCTGAACAAAAGTGATCTTGTTTTGCAATTTAACGAAAGCTGATCAAAAGTCGTCTTATTTTGCAATACAACGAAAGCTGAAACAAAAGTCATCTTATTTTGGAATTCAACAAAAGCTGAACAAAAGTCATCTTATTTTACAATTTAACGAAAGGTGAACAAAAGTTACGTTATTTCGTAATTTAACGAAAGCTGAACAAAAGTCGTCTTATTTTGCACTTTAACGAAATCTGAACAAAAGTCGTCTTATTTTGCAATTCAACGGAAGCTGAACAAAAGTCATCTTGTTTTGAAATTTAACGAAAGCTGACCAAAGTCATCTTGTTTTGCAGTTTAACGAAAACTGAACAAAAGTCATCTTAATTGTAGTTGAACGAAAGGTGATTAAAAGTCGTCTTATTTTGCAATTCAACGAAAGCTGAACAAAAGTAATCTTGTTTTTCAGTTTAACGAAAGCTGAACAAAAGTCATCTTGTTTTGTAGTTTAACAAAAGCTGAACAAAAGTAATCTTGTTCTGCAGTTTAACGAAAGCTGAACAAAAGTAATCATGTTTTGCAGTTTAACGAAAGCTGAACAAAAGTCATCTTGTTTTGCAATAAACGAAAGCTGAGCAAAACTCGTCTTATTTTGCAATTTATCAAAAACTGAACGTAAGTCATCTTATTTTGATATTATAAAAAGAATTTAAAGTGTAAAAGTTAGTGTAAAAACATTCGTGTTAGTATTTGTCTCGAAAAAAAAGTGTACTCGAAAACTTAACATGGGTGATTAACCAAATGAAACTCACGGCGAGTTTAAAAACCGGAAATAGATGTATGCTAAATTTAGCACATTCAGTCGAACATTACCTCGGATGTTCAACAGAGTTAAATTTATAGTCTCTGCTTAAAGTCTGATATAACTACGACGAGTCCGGAATATTTTTTGAAAATTAGCCATGCAATGAAACCAAATTATGAAAACGCTCGCGATATTGGATCTAATTAGAATATAGTGAACGACGTACATTATCTCTCTTCTAAAAGGGGTACCTTATCTCTCTTCTAAAAGGGGTGCCTGATCACTTTTCTAAAAGAGGTACCTTATCTCCCTTCTAATAGGTATGAAAGGGGTACCTTATCTCTCTTCTAAAAGGGTAACTTATCCCTCTTCTAAAAAGGGTACCTTATCTCTCCTAAAAGGTGTACCTTATCCCTCTTCTAAGAGCGGTACCTTATCCCTCTTCTAAAAGGGTACCCTATATCTCTTCTAAAAGGGTACCTTATCTCTCTCCTAATGGGGTACCATATCTCTCCCCTAAAGGGGTACCCTACCTCTTCCCTAAAGGGGTACCTTATTTCTCTTTTAAAAGGGGTACCTTATCTCTCTTGTAACATGGGTACCTTATATCTCTTCTGAAAGGGCTACATGATCCCTCCTCTAAAAGGGGTACCTTATCTCCCTTCTAAAAGGGTACCTTATCTCTTTTCTAAAATTGGTACCTTATCTCCCTTCTAAAAGGGGTACCTTATCTCCCATCTAAAAGGAGTACTTAATCTCTCTTTTAAAAGGTGCACCTTATCTCTCTTCTGAAAAGGTACCTTATCCCTCTTCTAAAAGGGGTACCTTATCCCTCTTCTAAAAGGGTACCTTATATCTCTTCTAAAAGGGGTACCTTATCTCTTTTAAAAGGGGTTCCTTATCGCCTTTCTAGTAGGTTTAAAAAGGGTACCTTATCTCTCTTCTAAAAGGGGTACTTTATCTCTCTTTTAAAAGGGTACATTATATCTTCTAAAAGGGGTACCTTATCTCTCTTCTAAAAGGGTACCTTATCTCTCTCCTGAAGGGGTACCTTATTTCTCTCTAAAAGGGGTACCTTATCTCTCTTCTAAAATGGGTACCTTATCTCTCCTCTGAAATGGGTACATTATCCTTCTTCTAAAAGCGGTACCTTATCTCCCTTTTAAAAGGGTACCTTACCCGTCTTCTAAAATTGGTACCTTATCTCCTTTTAAAAGGGGTACGTTATCTCCCATCTAAAAGGGGTTTATTTCTCTTTTAAAAGGGGTGCCATATCTCCCTTCTAAAAGGGGTACCCTATCTCCATTTTAAAAGGGGTACCCTATCTCCCTTCTAAAAGGGGTACCCCATCTCCCTTCTAAAAGGGGTTACCTTTATTCTAAAAAGGATACCTTATCTCTTTTCTCAAATGGGTTCCTTATCTCTTCAAAAAGGGATACTTTATCTCTCTTCTAAAATGGGTACATAAGCCCTCTTCTAAAAGGGTACCTTATCACTTCTAATGGGTACCTTATCTCTTCTAAAAGGGGTTCCTTATCTCCCTTCTAAAAGGGGTACATTATATCCCGGGGAGAACATAACAGGAAAATTTTTAGAAATTTTACCGCAATGCGGGACCCAAACTATTCTTTTTTTATGCCATGAAATGTCAACTGGAGGAACAAGACGGAAAGAAAGACGGCATCTTTGAGATCAGGTTCAGAATGAACGCGTCTTTACTTACGTCAGACCTTCAAGTGATTTGTCGTGGAGGGACGTCGAAGGACACTTCCGTTTCCGAGAAATAAAGATACTCGCTCGCAATTACCAAAAAGAATGAATTCAAACTGGGAATTTTTTTTTTTTTTTTTTTTTTTTTTTTTTTTTTTTGTAAGCTCGGCCACATAAGTCTCATTTCGTAGGTTATTAGTCTTGTTATTTATACTTCTTTGTTATCTATTTCATTTATTTTTAGTACATATTCTTCTTCTTTGTTATTGTTTATTCGTTACTTGTGTATTTGTTTTCCTTCTTGCGATGAATCTTGCCGAAAAAAGAAAAATTATTAAGTTTTTTATTTGTTTAACTTAGTTTTTTATTAAATTTTTTCTTTTTTATTTCTCTTTTATTGTTTATTCATAACTTGTTTATTTTTGTTTTCCTTTCTGCAATGAATCTTATCAAAAAGAAATCAATAAATAAATTTAACTAAAAAATAATTTTCTAATAAAAACACGACATGAGTTAATAAAAGCCAGTGCCAAAACCATATTCCTTCTGTTGAATTAAAAAAAAAACTTCAACGACAACAGTAATATCAAATAATCTCATATAAGATTCCTCAGGATCTCTTTGAGCCCCCACATTAATTGCACCACTAATTTATCCCGTAACCTGCTATTTTCGCCATATGATTAAGTCATCAGAAGTCCTCTGAACTATTTTATTACTTTTTGTAGTTTCTAACATCTGTCAAATCTTTGCATTTCTTATTTACTTGAAGAAGATTTTTATAAACAATACTGTCATATATTCAAGTAATTAATTTTCGTATAGTTTATTCCTTATTTCCTTTCCTCACTGGGCTATTTTTCCCTGTTGGAACCCTTGGGCTTGTAGCATCCTGCTCTTCAAAACTGGGTTCACTGTTAAAAATTTGCCGTAAAAGCTCCGTAATAATCATAGAATAAATGTTACCGGGCATTTGCCGTATTAAAAACGGATATATTGACGTATTACCAGTAAAAGATAATAACTAAGTAGGGTAAAGATTACGGTCGCTTGTAATTTACTGAAATACGGCTCAGGACAGTATATTTTCAAATAATAATAATAATAATAATAATAATAATAATAATAATAATAATAATAATAATAATAATAATAATAATAATAATAATAATATGCTTTCATAGATATTCCTCTCTTCCTTATCACCGACGCGACGCTTCCCTTATTCACTGACAACTCTTCTTTCATCTCAACATATTTTTTTTTTCTATGACGCTTACATATTTCAGGTACTTCTAATTTCCAATATGCATCTTAAAGTTCATTTAATCATTGCTTGCGTCGTCGAAGTTGGAAGGAGGTTATGTTTTCGCACTTGTTTGTGTGTTTGTTTGTGAACACCTTCCTGGCCACAATTTTAATCGTTATGTATTTGGTTATGTAAAATGCTGGAAATGATTAAATTTTGGAAGGTCAAGGTCAAAGGTCATGGTCAAAGGTGAAGGTCACGGTCAAGAAAAATGTTCAATTAACGTAACCAGCTATAAGTTTGGGCATCGTTGTCACAGACATATCAAACTTGGTTTACATTTAAGTGTATGAAAATCCACGCCAAATAATACATGTTAAGGTAAAATGTCAAGGTTAAGGTCTAGCGAAAGGTCGAGAAATAAGCTGCTGCGGCGGAGGTTTGCGCTGTACTGAGTCCCCTGTAGTTTTTTATGATTCTGTCCTGCGTCATACCTTCATTTTTCCTGATGTTCGCATTCATCTTTCGCTTCATACAAACACTTTCAATGTTTTCTTTAGTATATACAGCTTCCCGTGACTACAACGAGTGAGTATTTATTACATACAATCATTAGAGTATCCATATATTTTCATTATCTTATTTTCTTCGGTTACAAATTTACAATTCTATCTCCTGAGTTTAAATCATGGTCTGCGCCAATGACCTTATATGTCAGGATGCCAGAAAACCTCAAATCAATCATTCAATTAAATCATGGATTTGATTGCAACTCTAAATGTGATGTCTTCAGACATTTCCATTTTCATGTAAATCAAATTAAGATTTACCCTTAAAACTCGAGGTATTACACCACGGCTACATAATGATCCCTTATTACATAATCTTCCTGAATGTCCAATCGTCTGAATCCTTGGGTAATCACCATGGCGCTAAATTACTTCCCCGGCCCAAGCACTAGGTCTTATGACCCTAGCTTATAAATCCATAATGCACCCAATATTTTTTACTCTCGCCCCAATGCATCTCGCCATATCAATTTAGAATCTTTCCCTCATCCAGATGTACCTTCCACAGCCCGGG
>NC_090742.1:16993425-17013425 GCF_036898095.1 Palaemon carinicauda
TTCGTCGTTTTAATCATTAATCAAAAAATCCGGATTTTACGACATGTAAAATATATATATAATATATATATATATATATATATATATATATATATATATATATATATATATATATATATATATATATATATATATATATATATATACAGTATATATATAATAATATTTTTTTTTTACAAAACCAATTGTATTTTTACTTCGTGGTTTTCAGTATTACTACAGGTTAATCTAAACTACTTTTAGTTTTGTCATCGTCCAACCAGGGCTCTCTATCAATTATACTAGAAAACAGGTTTTGGGACTGGCCCTATTCTCTCTTATATAACCCTCCCTTTTCCGACGGTAATGATCCTCAGGTCTGTGAAATTCAGCCTAAAATTGGAAAGAGAAACTAGTAAAGCGAGATAATTATTAAAAACTGATTAAAAAGATACATAGTCAAACCTAGAGGAGCACTCAGTAGAGAGCATGCCTTCGCCATGCCAAGCAATCTTTATTTTCCCCTTAACTCCATTACATACTTTTACTTCGATTTATTTTCTTCAAATTCTAATGGATATGTCCTTGGGTCATACCCTACTTGCCCACCAAGTTTCGTTGAAATTGGTGCTGTGGTTTTTGCGTAATGTTGTTCACAAACAAAAAGTGTACATACAAAATATTTGCCATTTACTTAACATTGCGAGTATTTTCAAAGTACTGCTGTGTACTCGTTTTTTTTTTTATGTACCTTATCTAAAATGTTGCAGATAAATCCTTGGGTCATACCCAACATACCCACCAAGTTTGGTCAAAATCGGTACTGTAGTTTTTGTGTAAAGTTGCTCACAATGTAACAAACAAATAAATAAACTGGACAGACAAGGGTGGATACTTACCCTTCGCTTTGGCGAAGGCAATAAACCAATATATAAATATACATTGGAATAAACGTAACTACGAAAAGCTTAAGAAATAAAGAGATCAAATCCTGTTTATTGACAAGCCATGATTCCCTTTATAAACAAAGCTAAGGAGTTTACGAGGTCAAGTCTGTAGGAGCAAATAATCAGGGTCGTGGAATCCTGACGAGTGAAGGGATGATCCTATGTTAAACTACGGTCTGCCACACAACGCAGAATATGGCTTTTTTCGAGAGATAAAAATTCTGTTCTAACATGGAGACTCCGATGTTCTTGAATTTTTACCGCAGAGCCGACGGCATGAGACATGGATATTTGTGTTGGTTTGTGTGCTAGGTCGTATTATGAACTAGATTCTAAGGAAAATAGGTGACTGTCCATGTGTCTTTGTTAGCAGAATTAAGGAAAAGTTATTTTTGGATTTAAAAAAAGGACAGTGGTGGTTCTCGGTGCTGTTAACAATTATTTAGATTCAGGGATATAGGTGACTTTGTTCATGTGTCTTTGTTAGCAGAATTAAGGAAAAGTTATTTTTGGATTTAAAAGAAAGTACAGTGGTGGTTCTCGTTGCTGTCAACAATTATTTAGCTTTAGGGATATAGGTGACTTTGTTCATGTGTCTTTGTTAGCAGAATTAAGGAAAAGTTATTTTTGGATTTAAAAAAAGGACAGTGGTGGTTCTCGGTGCTGTCAACAATTATTTAGATTTAGGGATATAGGTGACTTTGTTCATGTGTCTTTGTTAGCAGAATTAAGGAAAAGTTATTTGTGGATTTAAAAAAAGGACAGTGGTGGTGCTCGGTGCTGTCAACAATTATTTAGATTTAGGGATATAGGTGACTTTGTTCATGTGTCTTTGTTAGCAGAATTAAGGAAAAGTTATTTTTGGATTTAAAAAAAAGGACAGTGGTGGTTCTCGGTGCTGTCAACAATTATTTAGATTTAGGGATATAGGTGACTTTGTTCATGTGTCTTTGTTAGGAGAATTAAGGAAAAGTTATTTGTGGATTTAAAAAAGGGACAGTGGTGTGTCTTGGTGCTGCCAACAATTATTTAGCTTTAGGGATATAGGTGACTTTGTTCATGTGTCTTTGTTAGCAGAATTAAGGAAAAGTTATTTTTGGATTTAAAAAAAGGACAGTGGTGGTTCTCGGTGCTATCAACAATTATTTAGATTCAGAGATATAGGTGACTTTGTTCATGTGTCTTTGTTAGCAGAATTAAGGAAAAGTTATTTTTGGATTTAAAAAAAGGACAGTGGTGGTTCTCGGTGCTATCAACAATTATTTAGATTCAGAGATATAGGTGACTTTGTTCATGTGTCTTTGTTAGCAGAATTAAGGAAAAGTTATTTTTGGATTTAAAAAAAGGACAGTGGTGGTTCTCGTTGCTGTCAACAATTATTTAGCTTTAGGGATATAGGTGACTTTGTTCATGTGTCTTTGTTAGCAGAATTAAGGAAAAGTTATTTTTGGATTTAAAAAAAGGACAGTGGTGGTTCTCGGTGCTGTCAACAATTATTTAGCCTTAGGGATATAGGTGACTTTATCCATGTGTCTGTTTGTTAGCAGAATTAAGGAAAAGTTATTTTTGGATTTAAAAAAAGGACAGTGGTGGTTCTCGGTGCTGTCAACAATTATATAGATTTAGGGGTATAGGTGACTTTGTTCATGTGTCTTTGTTAGCAGAATTAAGGAAAATTTATTTTTGGATTTAAAAAAAGGACAGTGGTGGTTCTCGGTGCTGTCAACAATTATTTAGATTTAGGGGTATAGGTGACTTTGTTCATGTGTCTTTGTTAGCAGAATCAAGGAAAAGTTATTTTTAGATTTAAAAAAAGGACAGTGGTGGTTCTCGGTGCTGCCAACAATTATTTAGCTTTAGGGATATAGGTGACTTTGTTCATGTGTCTTTGTTAGCAGAATTAAGGAAAAGTTATTTTTGGATTTAAAAAAAGGACAGTGGTGGTTCTCGGTGCTGCCAACAATTATTTAGCTTTAGGGATATAGGTGACTTTGTTCATGTGTCTTTGTTAGCAGAATTAAGGAAAAGTTATTTTTAGATTTAAAAAAAGGACAGTGGTGGTTCTCGGTGCTGCCAACGATTATTTAGATTTAGGGATATAGGTGACTTTGTTCATGTGTCTTTGTTAGGAGAATTAAGGAAAAGTTATTTGTGGATTTAAAAAAGGGACAGTGGTGTGTCTTGGTGCTGCCAACAATTATTTAGCTTTAGGGATATAGGTGACTTTGTTCATGTGTCTTTGTTAGCAGAATCAAGGAAAAGTTATTTTTAGATTTAAAAAAAGGACAGTGGTGGTTCTCGGTGCTGCCAACAATTATTTAGCTTTAGGGATATAGGTGACTTTGTTCATGTGTCTTTGTTAGCAGAATTAAGGAAAAGTTATTTTTGGATTTAAAAAAAGGACAGTGGTGGTTCTCGGTGCTGCCAACAATTATTTAGCTTTAGGGATATAGGTGACTTTGTTCATGTGTCTTTGTTAGCAGAATTAAGGAAAAGTTATTTTTAGATTTAAAAAAAGGACAGTGGTGGTTCTCGGTGCTGCCAACAATTATTTAGCTTTAGGGATATAGGTGACTTTGTTCATGTGTCTTTTTTAGCAGAATCAAGGAAAAGTTATTTTTGGATTTAAAAAAAGGACAGTGGTGGTTCTCGGTGCTGCCAACAATTATTTAGCTTTAGGGATATAGGTGACTTTGTTCATGTGTCTTTGTTAGCAGAATTAAGGAAAAGTTATTTTTGGATTTAAAAAAAGGACAGTGGTGGTTCTCGGTGCTATCAACAATTATTTAGATTCAGAGATATAGGTGACTTTGTTCATGTGTCTTTGTTAGCAGAATTAAGGGAAAGTTATTTTTAGATTTAAAAAAAGGACAGTGGTGGTTCTCGGTGCTATCAACAATTATTTAGATTCAGAGATATAGGTGACTTTGTTCATGTGTCTTTGTTAGCAGAATTAAGGAAAAGTTATTTTTGGATTTAAAAAAAGGACAGTGGTGGTTCTCGTTGCTGTCAACAATTATTTAGCTTTAGGGATATAGGTGACTTTGTTCATGTGTCTTTGTTAGCAGAATTAAGGAAAAGTTATTTTTAGATTTAAAAAAAGGACAGTGGTGGTTCTCGGTGCTGCCAACAATTATTTAGCTTTAGGGATATAGGTGACTTTGTTCATGTGTCTTTGTTAGCAGAATTAAGGAAAAGTTATTTTTAGATTTAAAAAAAGGACAGTGGTGGTTCTCGGTGCTGCCAACAATTATTTAGCTTTAGGGATATAGGTGACTTTGTTCATGTGTCTTTGTTAGCAGAATCAAGGAAAAGTTATTTTTAGATTTAAAAAAAGGACAGTGGTGGTTCTCGGTGCTGTCAACAATTATTAAGATTTAGGGATATAGGTGACTTTGTTCATGTGTCTTTGTTAGCAGAATTAAGGAAAAGTTATTTGTGGATTTAAAATAAATAAATAAATAAATAAAAACCAGAGGTGGTTATCGTTGCTGTTAAGAATTATTTATTTAAGGAAGTAGATTACTTTGTCCATGTGCCTGTTAGCAGGATTAATGAAAAGTTATTTGTGGATTTAAGAAAAAAAAAAAAAAGAACAGGTAGTTCTTGTAGCTGTCAACAATTACTTTTAGAGGAATAGATTACTTTATTCATGTGTTATTTAGTTAAGGAAATAGCTTACTTTTTCGGTATGTCTGTTTGTTAACAGAATTAATGAAAAGTTATTTTTGGATTTAAAAAATTATCGGAAGTAGTTCTCGTTGTTATCAACAATTATTTAGTTAAGGAAATATATTACTTTGTCCATACGTCTGTTTATTAGCAGAATTAATGTAACATTATTTGTGGATTAAAAAAAAAAAAGACTGGCGGTTCTCGTTGCTGTCAACAATTACTTAGATTTAGGGAAATGTGTTATTTTTATTATTCTTTGTTAGCTGACTTATTAAAAAAGATAATAGTGAATTTTAAAGAGGGGACAGAGTTGTATTTTAGTTATTGTGAATAATTAATTAGATTTAGGGATATTAGTTACTTTGATCCAGTGTCTATTTGTTAACAGAATTACTAAAAATTTATTTGTGGATTTTAGAAAATTGACAGAGGTGGTTATCCTCGCTGTCAACAATTATTTAGTTTTAGGGAAAGATTTCAGAGATTGGATTTCCTAGCTTTGACGGAGATTTGTGTCTATAACCCATATTCATCATTATTTTAAGTTCCGGTTTGATTTTTGTTTGTATATTCCAAATTTTCCAATGATTTTAGTTATTTTAGTATTTTTACAGTTTTCGCCTTACTCCATTTCTTTTTATCTAATCTCCTTTTTATTGATAAATAATTTCCCCCCCATTATGATTGATAACCAATTTCACCCCATTTTTATTTGTAACTAATTTTACATAATTTTTATTGATATTGTATTTAACCCCATTTTTATTGATAACTAATTTTTATTGATAGCGTATTTCACCCCATTTTTATTGATAACTTGTTTAATCCCATTTTTATTGATAACTAATTTCACCCCATTATTATTGATAACTAATTTTACATCATTTTTATTGATAACGTATTTCACCCTATTTTTATTGATAACTAATTTCACCCCATTTTTATTGATAACTAATTTCACCCTATTTTTTATGGATAACTAATTGTACCCCATTTTCATTGATAACTAATTTCATCCTATTTTTATTGTTAAACCCCCCCCCCTTTTGATTGATAACTAATTTCATCCTATTTTTATTGTTAATTCACCCCCCTTTTTATTGATAACTAATTTCACCCCCATTTTTATTGATAACTAATTTCATCCTATTTTTATTGTTAATCCCCCCCTTTTTTATTAATAACTAATTTTACCCCATTTTCATTGATAACTAATTTCATCCTATTTTTATTGTAACCCCCCCCCCCCTTTATATTGATAACTAATTTCATCCTATTTTTATTGTTAATCCCCCCCCCCCTTTTTATTGATAACTAATTTCACCCGCATTTTTATTGATAATTAATTTCATCCTATTTTTATTGTTAATCCCCCCCCCCCCCTTTTTATTAATAACTAATTTTACCCCATTTTCATTGATAACTAATTTCATCCTATTTTTATTGTTAATTCCCCCCCCCCCTTTTGATTGATAACTAATTCCATCCTATTTTTATTGTTAATCCCCCCCTTTTATTGATAACTAATTTCACCCCATTTTTATTGATAACTAATTTCACTTTATGGATTGGTAATATTTTCCTCCAATATTTTCTAAAGTTTCATAGTTTTGCTTTTAATCTCCAGTGCCAAGCTTTGATTTTGATAGCAAAATATATTACTCGCTTCGTTTTTTCAATTTATTTTATGAAAAGCTACATACATTTCTACTGGGGTTTTCATATTTTGTACATTTACGTTTTATTTCAATCTATGTTTTTATCATAATGCTTCATTCAAATTAATATGTTATATTTTTTCTAATTCTTTTATTTCAATATATATGGTACATAATTTTCATATGATTATTATATGTATCACTTTTGATACAGATTTCAACCTAAGGATAATATTGCTGATAAACATGATAAGGTTTTATATTAATCGTTCAAGTGTTATAGCACTGAGTTAGTATTTGTGAGGTCCGGGGGTTAGTTCTCGTCTACCGCGCTACTTAACCAAGACCCACCTGAGAGTCAAGGAAAGGATTATGGTATAACGACCTCATCCCAGGTGATATAAATTATCTACATTTTTTGCAACCTCCGTTTCACAAGGTATATATATATATATATATATATATATTACGATAAATTTTACACATTTAAACGTGTTTTTCATGTTTCAAATAAGTCGGTCAGATACTATAATCTTTGAGCGATTTTGCCTGGGGCTCTGATCCCGAGGTTGTTAAGAGGATCCAGACTTTAATGTATTAATATATATAAGGCTTATTTGAAATATACATATATATATATATATATGTGTGTGTGTGTGTCTGTGTGTAAATGTATGTATATATATATATATATATGTATGCATATGTATATATGTATATCATACAGTATATATACATATTTATATCTACTCAAACACACACACACACACACACACACATATATATATATATATATATATGTAATATGCGTGCGTGCGAAAAATTCGACAGCCAAGACTAACGTATACCACACGAGAATGAAAAGATATTTCTCCCAGACAGCTTACGTTTCTTTTTTATTCTCTAATATTAATCTCGCGTCATTTGATCAGAAGGCTTCGGCCCTTACTCACAGGAGATGATATCGCTTTGAACCGTTCCTTTTGTTTAAGAGGCCGTGAAATGTACTTCTTTTTTTCTCTCTCGCTCTCTCTCTCTCTCTCTCTCTCTCTCTCTCTCTCTCTCTCTCTCTTCCATATAGCCCTTCATATCAGCGGTTAAATGCCACCTCACCTTTTCTTTGGTGGTAGGGCTGTAATTTATCACGGTATTTGATATTTTATATTGAGAGGGGAAAGGTTTTAGTGGATAGGCGTAGTAGGCCTAATGATATTTTTTAATTTTTTTGACGTTTGTTAATGTTAGCTATTGTTTAGATATGAATTAATGATTTTTTTTAGATGTGTTTTAACGGTATCTTTTTTAATGTTAGTTTTTGTTTACATATGAGTTAATGCTGATCATATTTTTAGATATGTTAAATGGTAATGGTTTTAGAATATATTATAGATCATATATAATGATTTATCAGTGTTAGTGATTTTGTTTACATGTTTTTATTAATGTTCTTAAATTTAGTTTTTGTTAGTCTATAAAATTTAGATATATTTATTGGTAATGGTTTTAGAATATATTGAAGATCATTTGTAAAAATATATCAGTGTTAGTGATTTTGTTTACATGTTTTTATTAATGTTTTTAAATTTAGTTTTTGTTAATGTTTATAATGTTTAGATATATTTAATGGTAATGGTTTTAGAATGTATTAAAGATCATTTGGAAAATATATCAAGGTTATTGATTTTAATACATGTTCATATTAATGATTTTAAATGTGATTTGCTAATGTGTTTCTAAACATTCTCGATGGTGCAATATAAATTTACAGTATAGTGATAATAGAATACAATGTGTTTCCATGTGTTTACTTTTCTGTGTGTAATGACAATAGCTATCGGGAAATGTAATCCACTTGTAAAATTGCCGTCTTCCATCCCGGGCCAGCCCTTTTATGTTATTGTAAAAACATAAATGTTGTTTAATATCAAATCGGCTCATTCTTTGCAGTAACATAATTCCATTCTCTCTCTCTCTCTCTCTCTCTCTCTCTCTCTCTCTCATTTGTTCAATATCAAATCGTCTCATTCCTTGCAGTAACATAATTCCACTCTCTCTCTCTCTCTCTCTCTCTCTCTCTCTCTCACAGGATTTAGTCAGTATCAAATCGTCTCATTCCTTGCAGTAATATACTTCCATTCTCTCTCTCTCTCTCTCTCTCTCTCTCTCTCTCTCTCTCTCTACTAATATGAAAATATCACTATATTCCAAGTCAATATTTACAATTCATGTCATCAACGCTTATGGCAAACTTGAAATTGATGAAAGAAGGAAGTAATTTAATTGAAGTGTTATTGAATATTATACCGAAAGCGTGTATATTCTTTCTCTCTCTCTCTCTCTCTCTCTCTCTCTCTCTCTCTCTCATATGATTTTGTACTTAATTCTTTGCCTTTAACTCTTCGTCCATTGAAAGTGGACTTATTTTTATTATTATTATTATTATCTTCAATTAATAAATTGAATAATATAACAGGACTCTCATAGCCTGCTGGCATTTTTTTTCTTTTTTTCTTAAGTTAGAAAATCAGTCAAAAACGATTGGAGACATCCGAAAATACGTCTAGTATCACCTACAGTGTGCCACGTTAGACCCACGCTAAGTAAGATGCAAGTTAACAACAGTAAATAGTAAAAGGAAAACAAAAACATTTAATTTCTTTTTTTTTCTCCAGAAATAGCTATTTCATGATCTCATAACTGTTTACAGAGCTCTGTTTGCGCACGCACTACTGTTTACTCGCAAACGCAATGTAAATATCTCTTTGCCTAGAGCAACTGTTCAATATCTATGTAGCTTTACTAATATTTTATCATAAATTCTTGGAAATCTCGTAGAATTCCCCTTGTGTTTATTTGGAGGACCTTCATCGGCCTATTGACCCAGATCCATTTTTTTTTTATTAATAATCTTTATAAAAAAATATCTTTTTATATCAAATGATTTTGAATCGATTCGTCTTAGTTTTAATATATAATTATGGTAACTTATTAAATCCTTTAGATACTCTGTGATCAGGGTAAATATTCGAATATCATTGATAAACATTGGAAGTGAATTTACAGAAAAATGGCAAAACTTAACCAAACAAGATACAACATCAATTTCGTTTCCTTCGATACCGAGTTAGAAAGGGTCTTTATTTATGTGTCCGTCTGTTGACCTTCGCCCTCTTAAGATAAAGAAAAAAAAAGAGAAAAAAGAAAAGATAAAGAAAATCTTGAGATCTTGAGCGCGGAAGGAGGGTTGCCAGGCTGGCATTTTTTCGTGCCTCAAAAAAACTCCAAATTTGGCCGTTTTTTTCGTGCTAGATACCTTAATTTGGCATTTTTAAAAATTGCTTAGCCTTAAATGCTATATTTCCGGCCTTTTTCTACTATTAGGTTGGCCCTTTAAAGCTACAGTTGATCAGACGTTGGCCTTTTCTCATTTGGAAAACCTGGCAACCCTGCCGCGGAAGGTTAATTCGAAAAGACACTGAACTGGAGAACGAGATCAAAGGGGGAGAAATATTGTCGTCGTATCCACAACACAGACGGCCGACCTTCTTCGGAGGGAAAACAAAAGCTCAGGAAGATATAAATCGATGGAAGATGAAAGAGGACGTTCCCACGCACTGAACTTTGACAAAGTGTCTCCGGAAATAGTAGATATGTTTGACCTCTTGAATGGAGATTCTTTGGAGTCAGACGCGAAAACCTAATCTCGGTCTAGCTCCGTGTGGTGGTAAACTAGACCAAATGAAAAAAAAAGTAAGTTATCGTTTGGATTGGTGAATAAAATAGATCAGAACAAAACGAGCGTAGAAACAATATAGAAAAATCAGGAGAAAAGAAAACATAATTGTTAACGCCACCAAAACCTGGTATCTATTGGAATCGGCGTGAAAACCTCATTTCTGTATAGCTCCGTGAGGGGTTAAACTAGACCTAAAAAAAGAAAAAAAAAAAAACTTATCGTTTGGATCGGTCTGTCAAGAGCCCGTGTCTTGCATAAGGCAAGACAATCTTGAAGCGAGCAAGCAAGCAAGGTTATTAAAATAGATCAGAACAAAACGAACATAGAAACAGAAATAAGGGGGAAAAAAGAAAACATAATCCTTAACGCAACCAAAAACTAGTATACTGAGATCAGTTGGGAGAACCTAATCTTGGTCTAGCTCGGTGAGGTGGTGAACTAGACAAAAAAAAAAAAAAAAAAAAAAAAACTTCTGGATCGATGAATGAAATAGATCAGAACAAAGCCAGCATAAAACAATAAGAAAAAAAAGGGGGAAAAAGAAACATGCTCTTTACCCCCACAAAATAAAGTTATATAGGCTACAAGTGATTCATCGAATAACTTATGAGACTCGATTTAAAATTCAAAGTATTTGCCCGGAAGGAATATTACATGAAAGGAAGTGGCAAGTTTACAAAGTTACATTATTTATCCTAACAGCATCGACGAAACCGAAGTTCCTATTTTTTGTGATCCGTCTTTTGAACATTGTCACTGTCAGAACTATTCGGTTGCTGTTTCCTGTTTGATTTCGACAGTTCTATTAAAAGAAAAAGTGTCGGAATTCTTCAAGTGACACTTGAATTGGACATTGTTCTAGTGTCAGGACTATTTCAGTGATATTTAAATTGTACATTTTTCAGTGTTAAAACTATTTAAATGTCATTGAAATTGTACATTTTCCAGTGTTTTTTTAGACTATTTCAATGTCGTTTTAATTGTGCACTGTTTATGCGTTAGAACTATTTCAGTGACATTTAAAATATTAATTTTTCAATGTTAGGACTTTTCTGGTGATATTTAAATACGAAATTGACTTAGTCGTAGAAACACTTTTTATTTCTATTTAATCCTTATTTTTTTATTAAACACTGTATCTCCATTATAGTTTTTGTTGGTCATAATTGCATGAATGCTCAGCAACTTAAACAACTTCCTTTGGTATCAACCTCATCTACCCACTCTCTCTCTCTCTCTCTCTCTCTCTCTCTCTCTCTCTCTCTCTTTATTTTACTAGTGATTAAAAGAAATCTGAGTCTTGCTAAAAGAATTAATTAATAAACTTCCGCTACTTTATTTTATTACAATATCCATTTCATTTTTTTTTTACGGTCAAAACAATTTTGAGTTACCTAATTCCTTTAGGTAAGAAATATTCCACTATAAGTATTAAAATAATTAAACCTATCTAGAATATTTTAAAACACGAGAATTTCCGAACAAGTCTCTAGTGAAGTTATTATATTTACGCTGATAAAATGAGATATTTATTTATAATCCTCTCACAGGTGATCCCTGATACAAATGCAAAACACATCGCTATCTATTAATTGGCTTTAGAAGCATTAGTTCATTAATCACTGTAATAAAATACTGTGAATATCTCATGATATCAAACACTATAGTCATTTTTTTTAATGAGTTGTATTTGCACTGACTCGCAGCGGTGCCCTATTAGCTCGGAAAAGTTTCCTGCTATCTGATTGGTTATAATTATCTTCTCCGACCAATCAGCGATCAGGAAACTTTTCCGAGCTAAAAAGGGCACCCCTGCGAGTCGGTGCAAATCTGCCTCACTAAAAAGAATTGACTATAATTGAATACAAAAAGAGGCTCCCACACAATTACTGTTGTTAACTTGTGTATACGACCCGTCAAAAGTGACGGCTAAATATTAATATGCACATAGGCATACGAACATAAATACATATTCAACCCTTCCAACACCATCCACCGTTGCTAATTACAAACCCACTCACCAGGGTATGACTACTCCCTCTACCCCTAGATGAGGGACTGGGAGAGACTGAGTAGTTATATATCTTCCTGGTAAGAGTGACCGGAAACAAATATATATATATATATATATATATGTATATATATATATATATATGTATATATATATATATATATATATAAAGCCACACATTTGCTCTTTATTACATATGAGATTATCAATATATATATATATATATATATATAAAGCTACACACTTGCTCTATTTTATATATATATATATATATATATAGTTAGATAGATAGATAGATAGATAGATAGACACTTTTTATTATTTATAGGAGATTATCAAAATAAGTAACAAGTTTTTTTTTTTTTTTAAGAATACAATTAAGATGCGATAAAAAAAAGAAACTATACAAATACGCAAAAATTACCTTCCTCATCCCAAGACGATTTCAACTTTAGTGCAATCCGCGATAATGTCACGAACTCTGGTTTGGCTGGAAGGCGAAGGGAGCACTCTTTCTAAGCAATCCGCAAGTGCTTATGCAAATGTATTCATTCGAGTGCAAGAGCGTGCGTGTGTGCGTGTGTGCCTGCGTGTGCGTGCATAGGATATCTTAAGGGGGTAAATGTAGGACGATTCTTGTCGAAGATACTGCATCGTTAGTTTATGATATTTTTATTCATGATAATATTTCTCTTTTCTTTTTTTGTTTTGTGATAAAATCTTGAATAAAGATTGTTTATTTGCTGTCAAATAGAAGAGATTTTGAATAAGTCATGAAACGCGATATAAGTTTAAAAACATGATATTTGCATTATCTCTCTCTCTCTCTCTCTCTCTCTCTCTCTCTCTCTCTCTCTCTCTCCGGAAGATGCATTAGCAACTCTGGTGGATATACGAAGAGCCTCACACTGAGGGACCTGGGGGAACCCAAACATAAAATAAGGCAATAAGGTTCTCTCTCTCTCTCTCTCTCTCTCTCTCTCTCTCTCTCTCTCAGACTTGAAAAAGGATCTATTTAACCGAAGTATTACATTAATTATGTATTGTGCTTTTTTTTGTAAATGTAGGACACACTCTCTCTCTCTCTCTCTCTCTCTCTCTCTCTCTCTCTCTCTCAGATTTGAAATAAGGATCTATTTAACCGAAGTATTACATTAATTATGTATTGTGCTTTTTTTTGTAAATGTAGGACTCTCTCTCTCTCTCTCTCTCTCTCTCTCTCTCTCTCTCTCTCTCTGATTTGAAAAAAGATCTGTTTAACTGGAGTATTGCATTAAATATGTATTATGCTTTTATTTTTTCATATATTTGTAGTACTCTCTCTCTCTCTCTCTCTCTCTCTCTCTCTCTCTCTCTCTCAGATTTGAAAAAAGGATCTGTTTAACTGGAGTATTGCATTAAGTATGTATTATGCTTTTATTCTTTTATACATATGTAGGACTCTCTCTCTCTCTCTCTCCTCTCTCTCTCTCTCTCTCTCTCTCTCAGAAAGAGGCCAGTAATTTATCTGAAGTGTTGTATTAAATGTTAGGTTATACCTTTAGCGTTTATCCCTTGGAAATATAAGACTGTGTGTGTGTAAAGAAGGCTGTAATTTAAACGAAGTGTTGCATTAAACATTAAACGTGTGTGTGATACATCTCTCTCTCTCTCTCTCTCTCTCTCTCTCTCTCTCTCTCTCTCTAGGGAAAACTGGAAACTATTTTTTACTGTTTGTACACATGCAGCAATTTATAGTACGTATTTACCTAAACAACGAGTGTTTCAAAAACTTGTAAAAGTCATCAATTCAATACTCTAGAAGTTTTTTATCAACCGAGCACTTTTGAACCACAAGAATATTATAAAATTTTCATCATTGTAACATAATGCGTTAATGATAGTGAAATACTGGATATAAAAGGAAGGTATTTAAGAAAAGTTTAATATAATATAATGAAGCAGATGCAAAATATTCACGATAATGCTTGTGGAAATAAAGAAGAATGAAATAACAGATTACTTTTTGAAGTGGAAAATAACGCTGCCCAATTTCACCCAATTAAAGGTTTAAGGCCACTCATGAATAGCAGAGGCAAGGAACATTGACTTAGCCCTATCAAGCAGGACAATGCTCTAGAGACTAACTATATATACATATGATCAGCGCCCAAGCCTCCACTCCACCCAAGCTAGGACCAATGAGTTCCAGGCAATGGCTACTGAGGACTCAGCAGATTGACCTATAGGCTCCCTCAAAAACCCCCATCCTTAACGCACAAGGGTGGTGAGGTTGCAGCGACCAACGGAACTAACGAGTTAGAGAGGGACTCGAACCCTAGCCTGTCGATCACCAGACAAGGACGTTAATTAATGCATTTCAGGTTAACAGTTGACATATGTCCTATAATATAAAGTTTTCATTTAAGGTCATTGACCCTATAAGAAGACAAAGAAGAGATTTGTTGCAGAATATTGCTAGAACGAAGAAAATGTAATTATTTGCGTTACCTGAAAGGGGCTGAATTGTGCAAGAATAATTAATTGATAAATTGAAACTAGAAAGTGGCCAATATGTAAACGGCAATGTGCAACATTACAGCATATTGCAAAAAACGAAGTTAATGAAGCATTCTAGATGGTTAATTTTCTAGCGTAGTATTTTATTGTAAGTATTATTTTTTGGTAATTTTTCAAGTGTTATCGCTAATTTAAAACATATCATGAAACATAATTTTTTTTTTTTTTTTTTTTTTTTTTTTTTTTTTTTTTTTGTAATGTTTTGAGCTTCATGATTAACTAAAATAGTTTCATGAAAGAGATAAGTTTTACTTTTGGTAAAGTTTTAAGCTTCATAACTAACCCAAATTCAAAACGTTTCATGAAACAGATGAGTTTTATTTTTTGGTAGTGGTTTAAACTTAATGACGAATTTAAATTCAAAACGTTTCATGAAACAAATAAGTTTTATTTTTAATAGTGTTCTAAGCGTCACAACTTACCCACATTCAAAACGTCTCGTGAAACAAATAAGTTTTTTTTTTGGTAGTGTTCTAAGCGTCACAAATAACCCACATTCAAAACGTTTCATGAAACAAATAAGTTTTATTTTTGATAATGTTTTTTAGCTTCATAACTAACCCACATTCAAAACGTCTCATGAAACAGATACGAATAAACAAACCAGTCTCTGATCGCTCATGGTCATCTAAATAATCTCCTCTTTTCACTTTTCATCTAAAGCTTCTGGCGAGTTTCCTCTAATAGTTATGCAATTCATTTTAAATCAAAGCTAACTTATTGCACAGTCATATATCTCTTTTTCCCTTCAAGCCAAAAGAGAAATATTTTAAAAACATTTTCATTAAAGATTTTTGAATAATTTTTGTTGCAATTAACGTAATTTTTACCGCTACCGTGTTTAAAAGGTTTAAATGTCACTCATGAATTGCAGAGGCAAGGGACAGTGACATTGCCATATCAAGCAGGACGGTGCCCTAGAGACTGACCATATGTATCATATGATCAGCGCCCAAGCCCCTTTTCACCCAAGCTAGGACCAAGGATGGTGAGGTTACAGCGGCCAAAGAAACTATCGAGTTTGAGCGGGACTCGAACCCCAGTATGGCGTTCACCATTCAGGGACGTTACCACATCGGCCACCACGAGAATACAAGCTGTTGTGATGAGTGATGGCGTTCCAAAGGAACTGGAATAAAGGACCAAGGTAGTTTGCAAAGTCTATAGCCTATGCTAACGAGTTTGAGCAAGACTCGAACCCCAGTCTGCTGTTCACCATTCAGGGACGTTACCACATCTTCCAATCACAACCCTATCGTGAGAACCAAAGTATTTCTCGATTAATATCTAAAATTATCTCCGATGATTCTTCGTTGATTAATAAGTGAAACATCTAGTGATTGTGGTTAATAATAGTCTTTGGCTCATTGAAAGTCGTATGCTAAAGACATGTTAATTACGATAATGTAGTTTCTAAGAATGTATTAGTAAAGATGTATGCTATAGATAAGTCAGCTATCAAATATGTACGTGTATATATATATATATATATATATACACACTATTTATGTATATAAACATACATGCATATATATAAATATATATATATATATATATATATAAATATATATATATATATATATATATATGTATATAAATATATATATATATATATATATATAGAGAGAGAGAGAGAGAGAGAGAGAGAGAGAGAAATAATATTAAACATTTGTTTTAAGATTTGACTCATAAAAGGGACCGTATGCAATATAGGAGAGAATTACAAGGATTTTGGATGTCTGAAAGACTTTTTAGTCCATCCGCGAAGACTCCATTTGCTCTTTGTTAGAGCGATTTAGTATAAGGATTTAGAGAGTTCTTATGATCTTGTCCAACTTATTTTTTATCTCGTTTACCATGTTATTGTTTACTACATCCGCTGGAAGTCTGTTCCAAGTGGGTTTTTTTTTTTTTTTTTTTTTTTTTTTTTTTTTTTTTTTTTTATGTAAAGTTCCAGTTTGTATCCGTTACCTCTGGACTGATTTGTGCTAAACGTGAATAGATTGTTAGGTAACTCAAAATTGTTTTGACCGTAAAAAAAAAAATGAAAGGGATATTGTAGTAAAATAAAGTAGCGGAAGTTTATTAATTAATTCTTTTAGCAAGACTCAGATTTCTTTTAATCACTAGTAAAAAAAAAGAGAGAGAGAGAGAGAGAGAGAGAGAGAGAGAGAGAGAGAGAGAGAGAATCTCTGTCTTCCGTTTCTAAGGTAGCAAGCTCTATTTTGGTTCAAACTCTTTCCAAGATGTCAGGTATCGGTCGAATACACCAGACGATCTCGTCCGTCAGGTCTTTCATCTCCTCGATGTCCAATTTCTTCACTTTTGTTCCAATTTAATTTTCTCATGAAAAAATTTCTCCAGATGATACCCTTTGGAGACTTGGAATATTCATTTCCTTATTTCCTTTCCTCACTGGGCTATTTTTCCCTGCTGGAGCCCATGGTCTTATATCATCCTGCTTTTTCAACTAGGGTTGTAGCTTACCTAATAATAATAATAATAATAATAATAATAATAATAATAATAATTTTTCTTTTTATAGTTTATGTATATCTTTTTTGATGTTGTTACTGTTCTTGAAAAATTTTATTTTAATTGTTCATTACTTCTCATATAGTTAATTATTTCATTATTTACTTTCTTCACTGAGCTATTTTTTTCCTTGATGAAGCCTTTTATTTTATAGCATCCCTAATTTTCCAAACAGCATTGTAGCTTATCTAATAATAATAATAATAATAATAATAATAGTAATAATAATAATAATAATAATAATATCTAGAGGGGCACTCAGTAAAGTGCAGACCTCCGCCACTACAGCTTATTTCTCTTTGTCATGGATTTTCATACACTCAAATATGAACCAAGTTTGAAGTCTCTGACAAGGATGTCCAAACTTAATGCTGATTATGTGAATTGGACATTTTACTTAACCGTAACCTTGACCTTTGACCTTGACCTTCCAAATTTTAATCATTTTAAGCTTTGTACATAGCAGTTAAGCCTTGCAAGTTTTATTACTCTACGATTAAAATCGTGGCCAGGAAGCTGTTCACAAACAAAACACGCTCAGACACAAACAAATAAACAAAGAAGGGCGAAAATATAACATCCTTCCATCTTTCTTGGCGAAGGTATGATAATGTAACCTCTATGAAAAGAAGTTAGAAACTCTCGGGGATTTTCACTCCATGTATCGGTACTGAAGGGAGATTACTAGTATCTAAACATGAGTAAGAAAACATGCAAACACCAGCTGGTCACAGGCTCCAGTGATGAAAAATGTTTCTCAGGTAGAAAGAACTTAATCTCCACAGCATTGTGCGTTCTCCATCCTCTGTTCGACGTCGAACTATATATCTCACGATGCACACCTTTAAAATAAGCTCCCTCCTTCAAAGGTTAAAGGTCAAGACATGGACGATCATTTGGATGACAGTTACGAGTTATCTTGTTACGTGGTCAATTGGACAGAGAAGTGAAACGGAGAAAGGGTCAGCGGAACAAGCAAAGTTTTATTGAAAATGACTGCATATTGGAAGGTTTGCTTGAAAATTTTGTGTGATTATGATATATGTACAGTATATATGTAGATATATATATATATATATATATATATAGTATATATATATGTGTGTGTGTATGTATGTACAGTATGTATGTATGGAAATATATATATATATATATATATACACGATATATGTATATATATATATGTATATATTTATATATATATATATATATATATATATGTATATATATGTATATATATGTATGTATATATATTTATATATATATATATATATATATATATCTTTCTGAGTAGGGGACACCTTAACGTGGTAAAAGGGTTTACGTATCACCATGATCAGCAAATCTAAAACCCATACTAGGTCGGTTTGCATTGAGACGAAAATCTCCCATCATCACCAAACTGCATTGACCAGCGTGGTGATAAAAACTGGCTAAACCGCCAGAGTTAAGGGGTCCTTAGACTGGGCATTCAGTTCTACATTGGATCCTTCTCTCTGGTTACGGTTCATTTTCCCTTTGCCTCCACATACACCGAATAGTCTGGCCTCTTCTTTACATGCTTTATTCTCCTTTGTCCTCATACACCCGACAACACTGAGATTACCTAACAATTCTTCACCAAGGGGTTAACTACTACGCAGTAATTGTTCAGTGGCCATTTTCCTTTTGGTAAGGGTAAAAGAGACTCTCCAGCTATTGTAAGCAGCTCCTCTAGAAGGACACTCCAAAATCAAAACATTGTTCTCTAGTCTTGGGTAGGGCCATAGCCTCTGTACCATGATCTTCCACTGTCTTGGGTTAGAGATTTCTTGCTTTAAGGTACACTCGGGCACACTATTGTATCTTATTTCTCTTCCTCTTGTTTTGTTAAAGTTTTTAGTAGTGTATATAGAAAATATTTATTTTAATGCTGTTACTGCTCTTGAAATATTCTTTTTATCCTTGTTTCCTTTCCTCACTGAGCTATTTTCCCTGTTAGAGCCTCTGGGCTTATAGCATCCTGTTTTTCCAACTAAGGTTGTAGCTTAGTAAGTAATGATAATATTAATAATAACCCCAGACATGGATAAGGACATGTCTGAGGTCTTTGTACTGAAGTGTACTAGAAACGGCTACATTTGTTGTTTTGTATGTATGTATATATATATATATATATATATATATATATATATATATATATATATATATATATATATATATATATATATATATGCTAGCTACTTTACGTTTAAAATTCACATATAATGTCTTTGTGGAGTCTAAAATTCGAAGACATCTCTGCTGACCAATTGAGCTCCAGTTAGGTTCCATAAATAATTCCTGGCTAATCCAACACTGATTAAACTATGAGGCTTACTCGCCCACTATGAAAATCTAAATTTGTAAATTGCGTTGATCTCGGATTCTAGTCCCTTTAGAGCGACACTGTTCCTTATGACAAGTTGTGGTCGCCCTGCTCCAGAATTTTTTCCACAATTCTTCTTCACTCAAGGGGTTACTGCACGGTCATTGTTCAGTGGCCCCTTTCCTTTAGGTAAGGATAGAAGAGACTCTTTAGCTATGGTAAGCACCTTTTCTAAGAGATGGACATTCCAAAATCAAACCATTGTTCTCTAGTCTTGGGTAGTGTCATAACCTCTGTACCATGGTCTTCCATTGCCTTGGGTTAGAGTTCTCATACTTGAGAGTACACTCAATCACAGTATTCTATCTTATTTTTTATTCCTCTTTTTTGTTAAAGTTATTAAAGTTTATATATGAGATATTCATGTTATTACTGTTCTTAAAATATTTTATTTTTCCTTGTTTCCATTCCTCACTGGGCTATTTTGCCTGTTGGAGACCCTGGGTTTAGAGCATCCTGCTTTTCCAACTAGGGTTGTAGCTTAGCATGTAAT
>NC_090742.1:17018425-17025925 GCF_036898095.1 Palaemon carinicauda
TAGAGAGCATTCTTGCAGACTTTTTCTGTAAACTTCACCGAGTTTTACTGTTATGAAATTTCCTCTATCTGTTATTGAATTGTTGAATTGGTAGTCCATCTTCTATATACAGTATAGTCAAGTTAATTATTTAATGAAGCCTAGGTTACGTGGTTTCATATTTAAAAACCAATCTCTCTCTCTCTCTCTCTCTCTCTCTCTCTCTCTCTCTCTCTCTCTCTCTCTCTCCTCCTCCTCCTCCTCCTCCTCCTCCTCCTCCTTCTTCTTCTTCTTTTTCTTCTTCTTCTTCTTCTTTTCACCCTCAAACATTCGACAAACAATAAGGTACTTAACTTACAAATAGCTCCCATTTTCTACCTGGTTCAAGTCATGAACAATGTACCGCGAGAGAACAATATAATGAAATAGGTTCTTTCTCCATGTAAATTACATTCTTATCTCTCCCAAAATCCAGACAGTTGTTGCCAATAATCAAGTACAAATTCAGTATAATTTTCGTGAGAATCCAATCATAATATTTTCCCTATCCCAGCTAAAATAAAAAAAAAGAAAAAAAAACGCATGGTGAGGAGGTTTCTCGAATTCATTACTACCAGATCGACTAAGCAGACGTGACACTCTAGCTATTATTACCCCACCTCCATTATCATGATACTGAGAAGACATAATAAAAAATACAGGAACGAAGCTACAAAAACATTTTTCTAATTACGTTTACTGTGTGGACTTCGGGAATAGGTTTTCTCCGAACCATTATGGATTCTACCTTGATAACACGATCATTATCGTTATAGTCTCCTTTTTTTTTTTTTTTTTTTTTTTTTTTTTTTTTTATTGAAGTGTTTCGAGTTTCTTTTTTCTTCGTGTATTTTAATTCTATTTTCTTCTGGTCTTCAAGGATCCTCAGACCAAGGGTTCTGAATGGAAGCCTCCATGCTGCTGCCCTATTGCCTTCGCTTTCTTTTTTTCTTCGCGTGTTTCTAGAATTTTTGTTTACTATTTTTATAAAGAAAAAGACCACATCGTTGATTATTATCATGGGGAGCTGCAGCGCAGAAATTACCTCAAAATGTCCTATGGATTTGTGGTATAATTTCTTTATTGATATATTTTTCAGGCAGTGTTTTGTGTATTTCAAGAATAAAACAGAGGTATATCAGGATTTTTTTAGTCTTGTCTCTGTTTTGGTAATTTTTTAATCTTTTATATGAATATACTTGATATTTCAATATCTTAACCATTCAGAATTTTTTATACATCAGATGTCATTACACAATGGTAACGTCCCTGACTGGTGAACGCCAGACTGGGGTTCGAATCCCGCTCAAACTAGTTAGTTTCTTTGGTCACTGCAACCTCACCATCCTTGTGAGCTAAGTATAGGGGTTTGGGGGAGCCTATAGGTCTACCTGCTAAGTCATCAGCAGCCATTGCCTGGCCCTCCTTGGTCCTAGCTTTGGTGGAGAGGTGGTCTTGGGCGGTGATCATATATATATATATATATGTGTGTATATATATATATATATATATATATATATATATATATATATATGTATATATATATATATATATTTATATATATATGTATATATATATATATATATATATATATATATATATTTATATTTATATATATATGTATGTATATATATATATATATATATATATATATATATATATATATATATATATATATATATATATATTTATATGCTCATGGGGCATTGACCTACTCGATAAGGTAATGTTACTATTCCTTGCTCTTGTCATTTATGAGCGGCCTTTAAACCTTTAAACCTTTAAATAATAACCAACAACAAATATCGTGGACTTCTACATACCTCAGACAATCTCTCTTTAAAATCAGACGAGTGTAATATTATACAATCAAGTCACTGTATACACAGAGTGAGTCTGAATGACCCTAAAAAGGGCTAACAGAAAACCGCTTGCAGTAAAAAAGACTAACTGGCTACATGTTCAAAGAAAAAGGCCAACTGGTTACTCGTCCTAAATTGGGGGAAGAAGATTCTTCCCTCCAGTAGAGAGGAAGATTGGACTAGAACTAGAGAGCAAGAGGAGATTGAAGCACAAGAAGAGAACAATGGCTTTTGGATAAAAATCTTCCTTTTTTTAGTGGGTTACTTTTTCTCTTTAACAATGCAACTATGCAAAATGTTGAAAGGAGTGGAAACGAACCTATGTGCAACATAGTAAGCAAACCCAAAAAAAACTATTTGTTTTTCGAAAATTAATTGAGCAATAGATGCAGGTACCATGGTCCTCAAAGCTAGAACGACTATTTGTTTTATGGCAATTGTTTCTATTGGGTAGTGCCATAGCCTCTATATCGTGGACTTCCACTGTCTTGGGGTAGAGTTCTCCTGCTTGAGGGTACGCTCAGGCTTAAAATTCTGTCTTATTTCTCTTCGTCTTAATTTGTTAAAGATTTTACATTTTATATAGGAGATATTTATTTTAATGTTACTGTTCTGAAAATATTTGATTTTTCTTTGTTTCCTTTCCTCACCTGGCTATTTTCCCTGTTGGGGCCCCTGGGCTTATAGCATCCTGCTTTTCCAGCTAGAGTTGTAGCTTAGCAAGTTATAATAATAATAATAATAATAATAATAATAATAATAATATAAGGAAAATCTTGTTGAAACAATCTAACATTCATGCGGTTTACACATACTTATGAATAATTCTATGAAGTAGATTTTGATACTACTGATGTTTAGATAAAGTTAAAACCTAGAGATACTGATCCCATTAAGGTGATCAGTATACTCAAATAATCAACGTCTTTAAACTCTTCTTCTTCTCTTCCACCGTTATCCCTTTTCAACCACAGTTATTGGTGGTGAGCCTTGCCTTTGACTTGATTGACCAACTGCAAATAGGTAGCCTAAATCGAATTATAAAACTCCTCTGGTAAAATAAAGTTCTATTTTACTTTTTATAACCGGAAGGAGAAATGATTATTGAAGTAGAATCATTTAAGTATTTAGGAACTATGATCTCCAATACAGGGTCTTTAGAATTATAGTTTATTGAAAGATTGCAAAAAGCAAATCAGACACTGGCAAGGTTAAGTAAAATTTGGAAATCAAATCACCTGAAATTACATATAAAAATTAGACTATATATCAATTTAGTGAGATCGGTGTTACTATATGAACATGAGTCATGGTATGACAATGAAACAATCTTCAATAGATTTAGTAGATTTGAGAACAAAGACCTCAGAAGGTTATTGGGAGTTAAATGGCAGGACAGGATTAGAAATTAAGCTATATGAGAGATTACTCGAGTGTCATATGTGGATGAGATCATGATGAGGGGTAGATGGAGATGGTTTGGGCATGCCCCTCGCACTCCCCAAGGCATTAGTTCACTAAGCGTTTAGCTGGGCTCCACAGGGCCCTAGAAGAGTTGGAAGACCCAAGCCTACATGGCTGAGGACCATGAAGCGCGAAGTAGATGATGAATGGAAAAGTATTGATTTAAAAGCTCAAGATAGAGAGGACTGGCGAAATCTAACCGAGGCCCTTTGCATCAATAAGCATTGGAAGAGATGATAACTGCTTCTATAATCCCAGTTTTAAATATGCAAAAGAATCAATTTTATTAACCAATTTCTGTTAGGCTACTTAGATTCCGAAATAGCTTGCTTACCCACGTAAAGATTTTTATTTTTATTTTTCCTTCAAAATGACAGACATACACGCGCATATACATTGATACGCACAAAGACATACAGATGCACTATTTTCAGCGCTTCTGAATGCCTCTCGTACATCAAAGGCAACACCTGTGACCTATCTTTTGTTGACTGTTGACTTGTAAATTCAAACGGGGAAGCTGCCAAGTCCGAGACATTTTTCCCATTGGAATCTCTTTTTTTCTATTGCCTGACCTTTATCACTGTGATGACGAAACCTACGTGAAAGCACATCTGCTCGATATGATGGAGTAAATCAATTAATTGCAGGTGATGTATATGTTTTTGTTTTCTAGTCTTGGGTAGTGCTATAACCTCTGTACCATGGTCTTCCACTATCTTTGGTTAGGGTTCTCTTGCTTGAGGGTACACTCTGACGAAACCTACGTGAAAGCACATCTGCTGATATCATGGAGTAAATCAATTAATTGCAGGTGATGTATATGTTTTTGTTTTCTAGTCTTGGGTAGTGCCATAACCTCTGTACCATGGTCTTCCACTATCTTTGGTTAGGGTTCTCTTGCTTGAGGGTACACTCTGACGAAACCTACGTGAAAGCACATCTGCTCGATATGATGGAGTAAATCAATTAATTGCAGGTGATGTATATGTTTTTGTTTTCTAGTCTTGGGTAGTGCTATAACCTCTGTACCATGGTCTTCCACTATCTTTGGTTAGGGTTCTCTTGCTTGAGGGTACACTCTGACGAAACCTACGTGAAAGCACATCTGCTGATATCATGGAGTAAATCAATTAATTGCAGGTGATGTATATGTTTTTGTTTTCTAGTCTTGGGTAGTGCCATAACCTCTGTACCATGGTCTTCCACTATCTTTGGTTAGGGTTCTCTTGCTTGAGGGTACACTCTGACGAAACCTACGTGAAAGCACATCTGCTTGATATGATGGAGTAAATCTATTAATTGCAGGTGATATGTATGTTTTTGTTTTCTAGTCTTGGGTAGTGCCATAACCTCTGTACCATGGTCTTCCACTATCTTAGGTTAGGGTTCTCTTGCTTGAGGGTACACTCTGACGAAACCTACGTGAAAGCACATCTGCTGATATCATGGAGTAAATCTATTAATTGCAGGTGATATGTATGTTTTTGTTTTCTAGTCTTGGGTAGTGTTATAACCTCTGTACCATGGTCTTCCATTGTCTTTGGTTAGGGTTCTCTTGCTTGAGGGTACACTCTGACGAAACCTACGTGAAAGCACATCTGCTTGATATGATGGAGTAAATCTATTAATTGCAGTGATATGTATGTTTTTGTTTTCTAGTCTTGGGTAGTGCCATAACCTCTGTACCATGGTCTTCCACTATCTTAGGTTAGGGTTCTCTTGCTTGAGGGTACACTCTGACGAAACCTACGTGAAAGCACATCTGCTGATATCATGGAGTAAATCTATTAATTGCAGGTGATATGTATGTTTTTGTTTTCTAGTCTTGGGTAGTGCTATAACCTCTGTACCATGGTCTTCCACTGTCTTTGGTTAGGGTTCTGTACCATGGTCTTCCACTGTGTTTGGTTAGGGTTCTCTTGCTTGAGGGTACACTCTGACGAAACCTACGTGAAAGCACATCTGCTGATATCATGGAGTAAATCAATTAATTGCAGGTGATGTATATGTTTTTGTTTTCTAGTCTTGGGTAGTGCCATAACCTCTGTACCATGGTCTTCCACTATCTTTGGTTAGGGTTCTCTTGCTTGAGGGTACACTCTGACGAAACCTACGTGAAAGCACATCTGCTCGGTATGATGGAGTAAATCAATTAATTGCAGGTGATGTATATGTTTTTGTTTTCTAGTCTTGGGTAGTGCTATAACCTCTGTACCATGGTCTTCCACTATCTTTGGTTAGGGTTCTCTTGCTTGAGGGTACACTCTGACGAAACCTACGTGAAAGCACATCTGCTGATATCATGGAGTAAATCAATTAATTGCAGGTGATGTATATGTTTTTGTTTTCTAGTCTTGGGTAGTGCCATAACCTCTGTACCATGGTCTTCCACTATCTTTGGTTAGGGTTCTCTTGCTTGAGGGTACACTCTGACGAAACCTACGTGAAAGCACATCTGCTTGATATGATGGAGTAAATCTATTAATTGCAGTGATATGTATGTTTTTGTTTTCTAGTCTTGGGTAGTGCCATAACCTCTGTACCATGGTCTTCCACTATCTTAGGTTAGGGTTCTCTTGCTTGAGGGTACACTCTGACGAAACCTACGTGAAAGCACATCTGCTGATATCATGGATTAAATCTATTAATTGCAGGTGATATGTATGTTTTTGTTTTCTAGTCTTGGGTAGTGTTATAACCTCTGTACCATGGTCTTCCATTGTCTTTGGTTAGGGTTCTCTTGCTTGAGGGTACACTCTGACGAAACCTACGTGAAAGCACATCTGCTTGATATGATGGAGTAAATCTATTAATTGCAGGTGATATGTATGTTTTTGTTTTCTAGTCTTGGGTAGTGCTATAACCTCTGTACCATGGTCTTCCACTGTCTTTGGTTAGGGTTCTGTACCATGGTCTTCCACTGTGTTTGGTTAGGGTTCTCTTGCTTGAGGGTACACTCTGACGAAACCTACGTGAAAGCACATCTGCTGATATCATGGAGTAAATCAATTAATTGCAGGTGATGTATATGTTTTTGTTTTCTAGTCTTGGGTAGTGCCATAACCTCTGTACCATGGTCTTCCACTATCTTTGGTTAGGGTTCTCTTGCTTGAGGGTACACTCTGACGAAACCTACGTGAAAGCACATCTGCTTGATATGATGGAGTAAATCTATTAATTGCAGGTGATATGTATGTTTTTGTTTTCTAGTCTTGGGTAGTGCCATAACCTCTGTACCATGGTCTTCCACTATCTTAGGTTAGGGTTCTCTTGCTTGAGGGTACACTCTGACGAAACCTACGTGAAAGCACATCTGCTGATATCATGGAGTAAATCTATTAATTGCAGGTGATATGTATGTTTTTGTTTTCTAGTCTTGGGTAGTGCTATAACCTCTGTACCATGGTCTTCCATTGTCTTTGGTTAGGGTTCTCTTGCTTGAGGGTACACTCTGACGAAACCTACGTGAAAGCACATCTGCTTGATATGATGGAGTAAATCTATTAATTGCAGGTGATATGTATGTTTTTGTTTTCTAGTCTTGGGTAGTGCCATAACCTCTGTACCATGGTCTTCCACTATCTTAGGTTAGGGTTCTCTTGCTTGAGGGTACACTCTGACGAAACCTACGTGAAAGCACATCTGCTGATATCATGGAGTAAATCTATTAATTGCAGGTGATATGTATGTTTTTGTTTTCTAGTCTTGGGTAGTGTTATAACCTCTGTACCATGGTCTTCCATTGTCTTTGGTTAGGGTTCTCTTGCTTGAGGGTACACTGACGAAACCTACGTGAAAGCACATCTGCTTGATATGATGGAGTAAATCTATTAATTGCAGGTGATATGTATGTTTTTGTTTTCTAGTCTTGGGTAGTGCCATAACCTCTGTACCATGGTCTTCCACTATCTTAGGTTAGGGTTCTCTTGCTTGAGGGTACACTCTGACGAAACCTACGTGAAAGCACATCTGCTGATATCATGGAGTAAATCTATTAATTGCAGGTGATATGTATGTTTTTGTTTTCTAGTCTTGGGTAGTATTATAACCTCTGTACCATGGTCTTCCATTGTCTTTGGTTAGGGTTCTCTTGCTTGAGGGTACACTCTGACGAAACCTACGTGAAAGCACATCTGCTGATATGATGGAGTAA
>NC_090742.1:17031832-17036832 GCF_036898095.1 Palaemon carinicauda
TACTTCGGCTTCTGTTGTTCAACGTTGATATGACTGGCTCCTTTTAATCAACCTGTTACACTTAAATGTTTAAAGGCCACTCATGAATGGCAGAGGCAAGGGACATGAACATTTCCCTATCAAGCAGGACAATGCCCTAAAGACTGACCATATATACATATGATCAGCGCCCAAGCCCCCTCTCCACCCAAGATAGAACCAAGGATGGCCATGGCACTGGCTGCTGATGACTCAGGAGATAAACCTACAGGCTCCCCCAAACCTCCATCCTTAGCTCACAAGGAGGGTGAGGTTGCAGCGACCAAAAGAACTAACTAGGTTGAGCGGGACTCGAACTCAGTCTGGCGTTCAACAGTCAAGGACTTTACCGTATCGGCCACCACAGCCCTGTAGATCTCACACTATAATAAAGAGCAAGTGTCTGGTTATATATATAAATATATTTATATATTCCTCTGCTGTCGTGCTCAGGGGAGAGAAATAGTCATACCCAGGTGAGAGGGGCTACCTCTAGAGGTACACTCAAGAAACTACACTCTCACAAGTTGTGGAACCAGCGGGATGTAGTTCTGGCAGGGGGGAGGGGTAAGGAAGGGTTAAATTTGTGCGTGTGTATGAGTGTGCATAGGCCTATCTATCTAGATATTTAGACATCATTTTGGACGACTCGGGGTACACTATAAAAACTGATAGTAATGCAGTCTACGCTTTGGGAAAATAAGCCTGGTAGTCTTTAAAGGATGTTTTATAACCTGTTACTATCTAAAGTGTTAAGGACTACTTATATTTGCCTGTTTAAATCAGTAAAATTAATGATTTATATATATATATATATATATATATATATATATATATATATATATATATATATATATATATAATTTTTTTTTTTTTTTTTTTTTTTTGCTGACGATTCCTTTTGTGTTGAACCGCCAGATCCTGTTTATTCTTAAATTAAACTTGGCAACCTTCTAACTAAAAGATTTCATATTATATAGTAATTCCCCATGTGCACTATTTGGGCAATCTCGTTGTGTGTGTGTGTGTGTGTGTGTGTGTGTAGTGATTCCTGGCCTCTATAACCTAAAAAACTAACTTTTTATTTAATTGAATTAGAGACAATTTTTTAAAAAATATTAAACGCTAAATAACTACAAGACTTAACGACAAGTGACATTGCGCTTCCATGTTCAAGAACAATTTTGAAACGAAAATTACCTGAAATCATTTTCACGGGGAAATCAAGAAGCCATTTCTCTTCGTTAAGCAGCTTCGTATTTATTGAAGACTGGATTCAGCATTGATCGTACCTTAACAATGAGCTGCCAGATGGTATGAATTCATTATTCAAAAGTCGTGTTGATTTTCATACGAGGTTTCAACAAAGCTTATTCATGGCTATTATAATTCAATGAGTGTGGAGGACAAGGAGTTTTTTTTCCACAGAGATAATATGATAGATAATAAAAGAAAAAAACATTTACTGCGTGTATATGCTTATACAGATAGATAGGCAACTAGACAGACACAAAGAAAGATAGATAGATAGATATCATTTATTAATTTCCTTCTTGCCTTTCCTCACTTGCTTTTCCAACTAGGGTTGTAGCTTAGCTAGTAATAATAATCTTCCTTATTTCCTTTCCTCACTTGCTTTTCCAACTAGGGTTGTAGCTTGGCTAGTAATAATGATAATCCTTATTTCCTTTCCTCACTTGCTTTTCCAACTAGGGTTGTAGCTTGGCTAGTAATAATGATAATCCTTATTTCCTTTCCTCACTTGCTTTTCCAACTAGGGTTGTAACTTGGCTAGTAATAATAATAATAATAATAATAATAATAATGATAATAATAATAGTAATAATAATAATAGATAGATAAATAGATAGATTGAGAGATAGATAGATAGGTAAATAGATAGATAGATAGATGAATATAAAAGGGGTAAATGCAGTTCTATCAGGCAGCCTCATACAGGCCAACGTAAATAAGAAGAAAGTGGCAAACACAAGCCCGAAAAAATGAGGATTCTGATCTTAGCAATGCAAAGAAAAAAACAAACAAAAAGAAAGGGATCTTAAAGCTGCACTTCGTGTACACACCCGCAAATACTTAGAACAGGGAAAAGTAGTACCTTTTGGTGTAAACACTTATATTGCGTCATAAGTACTCGTTAAGATAAGTGGATTAAGTGTACTTAAGACATAGTATTTTGAACCTTATTATGTTCGCTTAGAATTCAAGAGGTGTATTCAGCATCTTGATCTATGACAAGTGTTCGTTTTTATAACGTTTTATATCTTCGTCCAACGCTATGTCCACAGCAGGATTAAACAGTTGTTGAGATGCACCCCTACCTGAGATACACTTTTACACCAAAACAAATCACTCCTTATCAAAAATACACACACTCACACACACACACACACACACACATATATATATATATATATATATATATATATATATATATATATATATATATATATATATATATATATATATATATATATATACATATATATATATGTATATATATATATATATGTGTGTGTGTGTGTGTGTGTGAGAGAGAGCCTTACCTTATTGCCTTATTTTTTGTTTGGGTTCCCCCAGGTCCCTCAGTGTGAGGCACCTCGTATATCCACCAGAGAGTTGCTAATGCATCTTCCGGTGTATTTTGCATCTTCCAGTCTTGGATGGTCTGGGATGCATCTTAGGTATTTATCGAGCTTATTCTTAAACACATCTACGCTCACTCCTGATATGTTTCTTAGATGAGCTGGCAGCACATTAAATAGTCGCTGCATTATCGATGCTGGTGCGTAGTGGATTAATGTCCTGTGCACCTTTCTTAGTTTACCTGGAATATTTTTTGGCACTATTAATCTAACTCGGCTTGCTCTTTCTGATATTTTGAGCTCCATGATGTTTTCAGTAATTCCTTCTATTTGCTTCCATGCTTGTATTATCATGTAGCGTTCTCTTCTCCTTTCTAGACTGTATAGTTTTAAAAATTGCAGTCTTTCCCAGTAGTCAAGGTCCTTAACGTCTTCTATTCTAGCAGTATAGGACCTTTGTACACTCTCTATTTGCGCAATATCCTTTTGGTAGTGTGGGTACCATATCACATTGCAGTACTCGAGTGTACTACGCACATAAGTTTTGTAAAGCATAATCATGTGTTCAGCTTTTCTTGTTTTAAAGTGTCTGAATAACATTCCCATTTTTGCTTTACATTTAGCCAACAGTGTTGCTATTTGGTCGTTGCCTAACATATTCCTATTTAACATTACACCAAGGTCTTTAATTGCTTCCTTGTTTGTGATTGTCTCATTATTAGGTCCCTTGTATGCATACATCATTCCTTCTCTGTTTCCATAATTTATTGATTCGAATTTATCGGAGTTAAATACTATCCTATTTATCTCCGCCCATTCATATATTTTGTTTAGATCTCTTTGTAGTGGGTTCCTATCCTCATCACAAGTAATTTCTCTACTTATTCTTGTGTCATCGGCGAAACTTCTCACTACGGAGTTTTCAACATCACAGTCTATGTCTGAGATCATAATAACAAACAGCAGTGCAGCTAATACCGTACCTTGTGGCACACCCGATATTACCTGGGCTTCATCTGATTTCTCGTCATTTGCAGCCACTATCTGTTTTCTGTTTTGCAGGAATTCTTTTACCCATTTTCCTATCTTTCCCACAATATTATGCTTTCTCATTTTTTTCTCCAATATGTTATGGTCTACCTTGTCAAAGGCTTTTGCAAAATCTAGATAGATCACATCTGTGTCTTTTTCATTTATCATATTTTTGTATATGTTTTCATAGTGTGCTATCAGTTGGGTCTGTGTACTTTTTCCAGGCACGAAACCGTGTTGACCCATATTAAACAAATTATTTTTGACCAAATGGTTCATTATTTTCTTTTTTATTACCCTCTCATACACTTTCATAATATGTGATATTAGACTAACAGGTCTATAATTGCTTGCCTCTAGTCTTGATCCACTTTTGAAGATAGGGGTTATATAAGCTAATTTATGTTTAACATATATCTTGCTCATATCTACACTTTGTCTTAGCAGTATTGCAAGTGGCTTCGCGATAGTGTTTGCAGTTTTTTTTAACAAAATCGCTGGAACTCCATCTGGTCCGGCTGCCGATCCATTTTTAATTTCGTTTATAGCCTTGACAATATCTGCTTCATTAATATCTATATCCGTTAGATATTCAACATTTTCTTCTCTCATTTCTGTTTCATTATTCTCATTCGCAATTCTTGGCGTGAACTCACTCTTATATTTTTCTGCTAACATGTTGCATATTTCCTTTTTTTCATTCGTTAGCCGTCCTTCAATTCTTAGAGGGCCTATTTCTATTCTCCCTTTATTCATCTTTTTTGCATAGGAGTAAAGTACTTTGGGGTTTCTTTTTATATATTGAAGTGTCCTTTCTTTTAAGTCCCTTTTTTCATTTTCTTTCGACTGTATAATCTTTTGAGTTCTGCATTTTCTATCTTACATTTTATTTCCCTCATTTTCCACATATTTTTTTCTTTTGCAAGATTTTTCTTCCACTTTCTAATTTTCTGAAATAAGATCCTTCTGTCTCTTGGTATGCACGTCTTTTGTTTATTGTTTTATTTCGGTACATATTTTTCAACAATTTTCTCCAGTATTTTGTACAGTATGTCCGTATTTACCTGTATATTATCACTTACAAATACATTTTTCCATTCTTTATTCAGTTCTTCATTTATTTCTGACCATTTTATATTCTTACTGTAAAAATTATATTTTCCATATCCTTCCCAAAGTTTTGTGCTTTTATTAATTCTGCGATCACTTACTTTGGAATGAACTATCAATTCTATGACATTGTGGTCTGAAATTCCCGTGTTATACACTATTATTTCTTTAACATAATTCACCTCATTCACAAATACTAGATCTAGGACATTTTCCTTTCTTGTTGGAATGTGGTTT